>NC_143129.1:22773863-23074242 GCF_059928025.1 Delphinapterus leucas
CAATAGAGGATGGATGGCCAAACTGTGCACTGTAGGTTGGAACAGGCTTGGTCTCGTCTGCCACGTCTTTGCTTATATCTCATCATTTAAGGGAAAGGTTTGATTTTTGAAGTCACAGATAAGCGGGTCGGGCATAGAACTCACAAGGGAGTCCTGCGAATCACCATCACACCTCATCATGACAGTCTCTTGAGATTGCAGTTCAACCATTAAAACCTGGCCCGTGGTATTTGCTCATACATATTTGTTGAATAAATGAACGAGTCATTTTCCTGGTTTGGGCTGAGGGGCGGGGGGATTGGGGTGAAATCTGCTTCAAAATCTCCATTGCTCTTTCTTTTACCAGAAATGTGCAGGATAATTGTTGCCTACGCCCACTTTACATTGATTTCAAGAGGGATCTTGGGTGGAAATGGATACATGAGCCTAAAGGGTACAATGCCAACTTCTGTGCTGGAGCGTGCCCATATCTGTGGAGCTCAGACACTCAGCACAGTAGGGTAAGTATGGGCCTCACTTGTCTCTTCTATTCTTGGGCTGCTAATATGTACCTGCTGATAGTATTTCCACATGAATTCTAAATAGCCTGGTGCCCTTTTGTCATCACACGTAAATGGGTGCTGGAGACACCGTTTTGAATGATGAGAAAAAAATGTAAGCTGTAGGTGAACTCAGAAAGTAACACTGATGAGTTTGGACAGTAGACCTGGCCTTCCCAATTAGATTACAAGCAACTTGAGGACAGTTTAATTTTTTTCTTTGTTTTATATTCTTAACAGCTGTAAGCATAAATAGGTAGGATCAGTATATCACTTAGTGTCATGCGCTGTTAAGATGTGCAGGGACCCAGGTCTTCAGCTAAAAAAAGGATCCGTTATCACCTCCATCAGGGACTGTCATATTTGAAAGAACATTGAGGACTTCAGTAGATGCTTTGGCAGAGTGATTCACTAGTGTATGACAGTTATAAAATCATTTAACTTCTCTGAACCTCAGTTTTCTTATCAGTAAAAAGGAATGTCTGTATTAAAAATTATTTTTGAAATAATAATGTCCAACTCCAGGGTGGATGTGAAGAATATAAAGATGATATATGTAGCAGTGATTTGAAAATCAGTATCTCCCAGTCTTTTCGAATATAACCCAAAGTAAATGAGAGTCTGAATATTTTATTAAGTTACTTCAATGAGGAATGAAGGCTAATTCAGAAGGCAGGTCCTAGATTGGATGCCATGGGTTCCCAGCCCAGATTAGCAAAGACTTTTTCTATGTAATAATGGTATTTGTCCAAATGCTTCTTCCTGGTGCCTAGTCATGTAGGATTTTTAGAGATGGAAAGGACTTCACAAGTTATCTTGTCCCATCCTGTAGTACTATATATAAAATAAATAAACAACAAGGACCTACTGTATAGCACAGAGAACTATACTCAATATTTTGTAACAATGTATAAGGGAAAAGAATCTGAAAAAGAATATATATATATATATATATATATACACACACACACATAACTGAATCACCTTGCTGTATACCTGAAACTAACACAACATTGTAAATCAACGATACTTCAATAAAAATATAGAATAAAATGAAATAAGAATAAAATAAAATACAAAACAATAATAGGCTCTCTTGTTCAAACCTTCCATTTTTTTAAAGAAATTGAAGCCTAGATCAAGTAGATGACTTGCCCAGGAGCAAACAGTTGGTGACAAACCAGAGCCTGGAATGCAGGCCTCCTTGTTTTATAAGCAGGCCTTCGTTCACTGCGTCTTAGAGTTTAATTCCTGAAATGTGGCTACACACTGGGTTTATGCCTCTGTAAATCTCCTTATTAAAGAAACATTAGAAAAATTGCCTTCACTGCAGGATAGGAAAATGAATCTCCTGCCAAAAAGGTCACATAATGCGTTCAGCTGAACTCAAGAGTTTGGGGGATATCAATGATTTTCGATAATCTGTATTATAAAATTCCTCTTGAATTCAGCTGAAAAAATCTTGTGTTGGTGGAGCATGAAGTCTATTTATTGATAAAAGCTTACATATGCTAAACTTTCAATGGACAAATACGGCTCCCTTTCCTTCAGCTGTTTTCCTGACACCCCTGGAGGTTTTCGCTCCCTGGGCTGACCACGTGCTTGGCCACGTGAGGGAAGCTCGCTCATGCCTGTCGCTTGGTCTGAGCTCTCTGGCCAGGATGCTTCAGCTGGGCTGTGGCAACAGTAGCTGTAATGTGGGCAAGACCCAGTTGCCAAGTAGAAACATAATTCTCCTCCCTGATACACAGAGGGAGTGTGTGAAGGCTGAGACCACGCTTGTTTTTCAAGGAGAGAGGAAGAATCACTGTCATGATCACAAATATGTGGTTTGGACAGTTCCCCAAAAAGCCAGAGGTAGCTTAATAAAGTAGTCAGTGTTGCTGTGCTGAACAGATCTTCTGTCCTAGGCTGAAAACATTGCAGTGAATCTCGAGGAAAAGGTCACTTGCTGTTTGATTAACACATTAATGGCATCCTTGGAAATGTCTCTTTATCATCACTGGGGAAGCTCCATACTTCCGTTGGTAGAAGTCACATACCTCTTTGATATAGGATGGAGTTAAAGGTATAGCACTAACCATAGAACTTTCTTTTCATTCTAAGACTGACTATTCACTCCTCCAACTTAGCCACTACCATTTACCACATGGAAAGCTAATTGGGGGGTTGATTATTATTATTATTTTAAGAAAAATGTAACAAAGTGAATAATTAAGAATATAGATTACTTCTGAGGTCGTTCTTAGCATGATTGTATTTGCAAAGCAATGAAAAGACTTTGATCTTTTTTTATTTTAAATGAAAATTTAGGTGACATTAAATTGGCCTGAGAAGGCACTTAGCCTAGGAAGTTTTCACACTGCAGACAGATGTCTTTTGCTCTACCTAAGGGTAGATTAAAGCTCTGATGAGAGTTTTAATAAAAAATGTTATTCTCCTGTTTATCCATGTATTCATTTCTTCACCTAGCATGTGAGTCTTGTTTTGATTTTGTCCAGAGAAGTCTCACTAGGGCTATAAGGTTAAAAAACAGAGGTGTGTAGAGTCCCTGACCTCAAGCGAACTCTTCATCTAGGTGGGGATTGAAACTACTCACGAAACAACTTCAGTTACAGAGAAGTGTAGACACAAGGCGAGATACCAAGTTTGGTATTTGGACCAAGTTTTCTGAGGGCCTGGGAAGTATGGGCAGCAAAGGAGTGATCAAAGTAAAGACTCCTTGGAAAAACTGGAAAATCTGTTGAATGAGCAATTTTGTCTAATCTGACTTTTACAGAAGTATTTGTTTACAATGTATGAGAAGAGGATTCTGTAGGAAAATGGTGAATTCAGGGATTCCTCAGGACGCCTACCCATTTGACTATAATTGGAGAATAAGTAAAGGAAAGTGTAAGCCCCAAATAATCTAAATTGCCTACTCAGCGCTGTGACTGATAAGATAACTATGTGCGATGGTTCTATTAAAAAATAATTGCCTCGTTTTTTTGGGGTCTTTTCCTATGTTTTCTTTCTTCTCCTGTGTCCTTTCAGGTTCTCAGCTTATATAATACCATAAATCCAGAAGCATCTGCTTCCCCTTGCTGCGTGTCCCAGGATTTAGAACCGCTCACCATTCTCTACTACATCGGCAAAACACCCAAGATTGAACAGCTTTCTAATATGATCGTAAAGTCTTGCAAATGCAGCTAAGATTCTTGGAAGAGTGACAAGACGATAATCAAACAGTGGTGATGATGGTGATAATGATAGTGACAAAGGCAATGTTTGTAACAAGAAAACACGAGAGAGCCTTGCTTCATCAGTGTTTAAAAAAAATTTGAAAAAGCGGTACTAGTTCAAACACTTCGGAAGTTTGTGTTCTGTTTGTTAAAACTGGCATCTGAAACAAACAAAAAAAAGTTGAAGGCTTTATTCTATATTTTACCTACTCTGTAAGTGAGAGAGACAAGAAGCAAAACCTTTTTTTCTTGAGAAAAAAAAATAAACACTGGAAGAATTTGTTAGTGTTAATTATGTGAAAGAAAAAAAAAAACAGGAAAATCCCGTTAAGTGGAGTTGCTGTACATACGTTTTTATCCCATGCCTCACTTGATTTTTCTGTATTGCTATGCAATAGGCATCCTTCCATTCTTACTCTTAGAGTTAACAGTGAGTTATTTATTGTGTGTTACTATATAATGAACATTTCATTGCCCTTGGAAAATAAAACAGGTGTATAAAGTGGAGACCAAATACTTTGCCAGAAACTCATGGATGGCTTAAGGAACTTGAACTCAAACGAGCCAGCAAAAAAAAGAGGTCATATTAACGGGATGAAAAATGCAAGTGACATATTATATGACCGAGCAAGTCTGCATGAAGAAAAGACCCTGCAAACACATGATCTCTACCAACTGCCGGAGGAAGCTTCTTGTGAGGTTCAAAACTGAAAAGCCTGTTAATAAAGGAAACTTTCGGTCAGAATAAGTATGTAAGATTTTTTTTTTTCCTTTTTAATTGTAAATGGTTCTTTGTCAGTTTAGTCAACCAGTGAAATGTTGAAATGTTTTGATATATACTGGTCAAACTTCAGACCTTAAAGTATTGCTGTATAGCTATGCTCTAGATTTTTCCTTCATTTCGGTGTATGTAACCATACCTATATTACTACAATAGATGGGTATAGAAGCCAGTATAATTGGAAACACATCTGCAGATCTCTTTTGCAAACGATGAAATCAAAACATTAACTACTTTATGTGTAATGTATAAATTTTTACCATATTTTTAATGTTCTGTAATAATGTCAACTCTGATTTAGATTGGACTTAATTTGGGCGCTTTCTAATGATCGTTCGGAATCGTGTGTTTCCTTTAGCTGGCCAGTACTTTTGAGTAAAGCCCCTGTATTTTGACTTGCACTACAAATACATGTTTGATAGTATTTGTTCCACCTGTGCTTTTGCATTGTCCATTATTAGGACATAAGCTACCTGAGTCCACTTGTCCTTTTTTTTTTCTTTTATAAAAAGACGTAGTTTTCCTTCATTTTCTAAGCATCATTACTAATCAGTTCAGACATTAACAATCTTCAATTTTAGGGAAATTGGGGATTATAGATACATAGATAATTGAGGTGAAATGCTTTAGCTTTAGCAAGGGCTTAAGGATCTGACTGGAACTCAGAATCTTGGTGACTGGGTTAAGAAAGGTTTCTCTAACTTGGTTTAATCAGTATTTTCACAGAATTCTACTGTTATAAAAGAGCAGACAGTTCTTAGGAAACAACTTTTTCTTTAATTGAGTTTTTAGTGTTCAGGGAGAAATGGAAAGATTTACATTTTAGTTGATTTTTTTTTTTTTTAAGGAAGAAAAAAAGCCCAGGTCAGCATAAGTCATTTAGTTTATTTCACTGAAGTTAAGGTTTTTATAGATGTTCTTTGAAGGTTGAAAAGGCACTAGGCAAATTCTCCCATGATCAAAAAATCCTTTCTTTCCTCTGAATGAGAGTTATCAAATCAGAGGTTAGAATTTACCTTGCTGAAATACATGATTTGCCACATTTTTGCAGAGGAGGTAACCTTATGTCAGGGGTTGTAGGATATGTCAGTTTGTCAGTTGTCTCTTATTTAGCTTTAGGATAACAATTAATAGTAAGTCAATGGAATATTTGCAGTTTTACCTAAAGAGCAGCACAATGAGGTGTGAATCCAGCGTGAAGTTGTTTGTTTGATGTAGTGTACTTCTTTTTTGGAATTTCCTGACCATTATTAAAATGACAAATTGGATTTGTTTGAAAACTGGAAAAGCAAGAGATAGGATGCCACAATACCAAACAACCCTTGGGTTGGATGTAACCCAATCCCAGATTGGAGTGTGTTGATTTTTTTTTTTCTCTTCCACTTTTCTATCCATTCTATGTAAATCACTTATTTCTGCAGGTATTTTCCTCTCAGAGAGAACGACATTTTGTTTTGTATTATTTTGTCTTTCCTCATGAATGCACTGATAATATTTTAAATGCTCTATTTTAAGATCTCTTGAATCTTTTTTTTTTTTTTTTTTTTTAGTTTGGGGGTTTTATAAGGCCTTTATTTCCCATAAGTAAATATTGCTATGAGAGGGGAGGGAGTGGGGAAAATGTTAGTATGTGGGTGGGGTTGGCCTGCAGTTTTTCTGTGATAAACAGCAATACGATTTTATGGTTGGCATGATTTTTGTTTTTTAAATGGACATAAGAATAGCTGTTTTGTATTTTGATGACTGATTACGCTGTATTTTAACACAATGTATGTCTGTTTTTGTGGTGCTCTAGTGGTAAATAAATTATTTCAATTACATGTCGATGTGTTTTTCCTGTCCTGGTATCATCCTGGAGACCAGAGAACACTTCTGATTCAGGGAGCGTGATCTCAAGCTAGAAAAGTCATACCAGCTTTAAGATCGTGCTTTTTTTTTTTTTCCTCAGAGAGATTCAGTCCAGAGATGTCATGCTTTAGAGTTCCAGAGCCAGGATGTATCTATCAAGGCCTGAAGAAAGCGCCGTGCAGGCTTTGTATTCCCTTGTTTATTGCTATTTGGTAATTGTTGGAGATTTAGTTTCCATCCAGCTTGACTGTCTACCAGAAAAAAAATACAGAGAGTTGTTTGGACCATGCTTTGGCTTTCTAATCCTATGTTCTGCCAACCCCAGGGCCAAAAGAACTGGTCTAGACAGTATCCCCTGTAGCCCCATAACTTGGATAGTTGCTGAGCCAGCCAGATATAACAAGAGCCACGTGCTTTTTGGGGTCGGTCTTTGAGAGCAGCTACTCCTTTATTTCTCCCCTACCGCTGCAGCAAAAAACCCCTATTCCCGCAAACCTCTTTGGCTGTTCACCCTGCAAGACCAGACTTTGCAAGTGAGTTGCCAGTCTCTCAGTAAATCAAAGTAATAAAAAAAGTCGTTGTGGCTCCATCTGGCTGTCCCGCTTTATCTAATGAAAGAACGAATTTGTGCCTGTGTTGTAAACATCACCTAGAAACGAACCGTCCATTCAAACGTCTAGGTAGAACAGAAAACGGTTCCCTTTTCTACACTGTGTTTCATCTTTTATACTCATCTGTTACAGACAGAGGAAGTGTTTCACTCGAAAACAATTCGTTCGTGCTTCTCTGCAGTACCAGGGGCCAGTACCAGGCCTATCACCCCAGCCCCCATCACCTTTATTTGAAGTGTGAGAATAAGAGGGTATCATAGGGTCATGAAAAGAGTCACGTAAGAGCTGTATCAACTTGGTAAATTTGTCAGCCACTCTGAGCCTCGTTTCTTTATCTTTAAAATGAAGATGAGATTTACCTGCTTTGTGTGTTTGTTTTTGTGCCCTTGTTATTGTTACGTAAGTGGACGTGGGAAAAGTACTTTGGTGTTTGGCCTGTAGATGATGGTCAGGAAATCGTAGTCTTAACAGCTTTTTAACGTCTATTCAGACTGTAACCAGGGGCCACACTCCTTCCTCTTGATACTGAATGTGTAACCTCCAGACCCGAATCTCATCAATGAATCAGGCCATCAGTTATTCCTGAGAATATTGTCACTCAATTTCTTAACTTTTGGGTTACGTGACTGACCAGAAACTGTTTAAAATCATGGGGAAATGTTCAGGTGAAGCTTTGCTTCCCGTCCACCGACTGAAATTCAACGTAACAGACAAGGCGGTTAGTTGACGGTCCCGTTTTCTAAGATGATGATACTGAGAGCCCCAGTTTGTTGAGCACCCACCAGCTACTGTTCTCTGTTATCCTATGTAACCGCACATGTCACCCTACGATGTAGGCTTTTTTGATAGAACTCCATTTTACAGGGAAATGAGCAGACTCGGAATGGTTAAATTACATGTCCAAGATCACCCAGGTTATAAGAGGAAGGTCGAGAACTTCATTGTTCAGTACACTAGCTACTTGCCACGTGTGGCTTTCAAGCAACTGAAATATGGAGAATCTGAATTGAGACATTCTGTAATATCCAAACCATATTTTGAAGACTTAGTACAAAAGAGAAAGAATATCTAATGTCTCATTACTTTTTTATATTGATTACATGTCTAAATAATACTATTTTGAATATATGGGATTAAATAAAGTATATTATTGAAATTATTTCACCTGTTTCTTTTTTGCTTTTTTAATACAATTACTAGAAATTTTAAAAGTACATATGGTGCTCGTATTCCTACCCTATTCTATTTCTCTAGAATTGTTTTTTCAGTTCTTTCTTAGAATTTCCCCATCTCTCTGCTTACATTGCCCATCTATTCTTGCGTGCTGTTTACTTTGTCTGTTAGAACCCTTAGCATATTAATCACAGTTGTTTTCAATTCCAGGTCTGGTAATTCCAACATCCCTGCCATGTGTGGTTCTGATGCTTGCTCTGTCCTTTCAAATTGTGCTTTTTGCCTTTTGGTATGCCTTGTAATTTTTTCTTATAGCTGGACATGATGTACTGGGTAAAAGGAACTGCTACAAATAGGCCTTAGAAATATGGTGGTGAAGTGGGAGGGGAAGCAGTCTATAGGTCTATGATAAGGTCTCAGTCTTCCAGTGAACCTGGGCCTCTGGACTGTGACATTCACAAGAGGTGCTCAGATTTCTTCTCCCTCCTTAGCTGGGGCAGGATAGCTAGTATGTTGCAGAGTTGGCTATTTCCCTTCCTCAAGGTCAGCAGTTTGTTAGTCTCTGATAATACTCCAGCAGGTGAGCCTCTGGTTAACTGGTTTCCCCAGAGGGCTTGATAAGAACAGAGTGCTCTGGTGTATTGCAGAATGATTCCTTTGCCCCATTCCCTGCAGGAAGTCCGAGATTTTTCTCTGGTATTTACTGTGGGAATCTGGTGGATCTCCTGGAGGTGAATCTCACAATATTGTGTGTGTATGTAGGGGTTGGGTGGAGGCTATGGGTGGGTCCCCCAGAGTTTTTAACTCTCAGAGGTGTTCACACTGAGCCTCCAGCAATTCATAAATTACCATTCAGGTTTTCCTATCCCGGCACCAGTTCCTGCAGCGGTTTCTTTCTTTCTTTTTTTTGTCTATCAATAATGTGATGGATAAAGCATAGTCCATTCATACAATGAAATGTCTAGTAATTAAAAGAAAATGAATTAGATTTAAATGTATCAACATATATACATCTCAGAAATATGATGTTGAGGGCTTCCCTGGTGGCGCAGTGGTTGAAAGTCCGCCTGCCGATGCAGGGGACACGGGTTCGTGCCCCGGTCCGGGAAGATCCCACATGCCGCGGAGCGGCTGGTTCCGTGAGCCATGGCCGCTGAGCCTGCGCGTCCGGAGCCTGTGCTCCGCAACGGGAGAGGCCACAACAGTGAGAGGCCTGCGTACCGCAAAAAAAAAAATATATATATATATATGATGATGAGTGAAAAAAGCAAGTTACAAAAATACATGTGCAGATGACCATCCTGAAGTTGGATTTTATCTTTATATCTGTATTGCTAATATTTTTACTATGTATGTATTCACAAATAATATATAATATTAATTCTTGAATTTTATGTAAATCATATCACCCACAGCAGCTTCTGCTTATAAGTCTCTGCTCTGATAAGTGGTGATGACCTCTATTTTCCCATCCGTCTCTTCAACCTTGGGGACAGTGGTTTGCCCTGTATCCTCCCCTCTCTATGGATCCAGGAAGATTTGTTGATTTTTTTTCAGGCTTTTCAGCTTGTTACTAGTTGTTAGGACAGAGTGGTGACTCCTAAGCTCCTTACATGTGGAGCCAGAAGTTCTTTCTACTTCGGTTAGACAGCTCTGGTGTAGAATTTGAAAGCAGGTCTGTTTAAGGGCTAAACTATTCCCTTAGCCCGCCCCCTGCAGGAAGTCCTAGATTCCAGCTTTTGTTTTGTTTGTATGACCAGCTTTTGTTTTTGTAATTAACCTATGATTGAACAATATTGAGTCAAACTCTATGAAATTGTTCTTGTAGGTCATGATTTGTTGAAAGTTGCCAATTCTTTAGGGTTCATCCTAACAGTTGGAGCTGATGGACAGATGTGGCAACGAAAGTACATACATTCTACAAGCTCCACTGGCAAAGCTCTTGATAAAATTTATGGTTACTTATCAGCAAGGCACTACTGAGACAGTACAACCTATTTCTAGGGTAGCTGGACTATCATACAAATCTTTTCAGTCCATAGAAATCTTCATTTATGCACCTGTGACAACATTTTCTACTGGGTTGAAGGGGGGAAAAAAGCCAGAATACTCACTGTGCTCTTTCAAGTCACTGGTCCTGAGAAGTCTCTGCTTTTCTATCTGTAAATAAGCTGTGCTCTCTTTACTAACAGGTCTTAGAAGGGTGGATCCAGGCTTTGTGTTCTGGAAGCTTACATAAGGGAGGTTTTGTTTTTTGTTTTACAGAATCAAAATTACAAATACAAAATTAGATTCAGAGCCTTAGAGAGGGCCCACAAAAGTGAGAAGGTGGGATATTTTGAGCTTTAAGAGCTTCACTGCAAACGCTTCACTGCAAACTGGCCTCTGGGCTTAAGCTAACACAGGCCTTTGTTACTATCAGATGGTCAGCTTGTAATTCTAGCAAAAATTATATCCCATCTCTTTACTGATAATCTACTAAATCACATCTTATGTGCTGAACAAAGGAAAAAATGACCTTGGTTTTTCTAACATTCTGAGTCAGAGGCAGTAGAGGCGATGTTATTTTTATACCTCTTTTGAAACACCCTATGAGATTAGAGACATTGTTCACATAAACATTAGGCAATTGTGTCAGTAAATATGAGTAACTTCACCTGAAGTTGCAAAAAGAATGCTTTTCAATTACTTTTTTTAAAGGAAAGTATTTCTCTTGTCCCCTGCCCCTCCTCCCCAGTTGTGATGATTTTGTCTTTATTTCCCTGAAACACTTTGTAGCTGGTTTCTTTATTTCAGCGAGTAATGGCTATTTGGAGAAGAGATGAGTGTGTTCCTGTAATTGGGCAGAGACCTAGTAAAAGGAACAGAATGTACTGAGGGAGACAGTGCTCTGTGATCAAAACTAGGAAAATCATTCAGCCTAAGAGAACAGACATAATTAAACAGCAAAGCAAGAAATTAGTGGTCCACAAAAAGGCCCAATACAATCTCTCAGGCTTTTCCCCCGAAGTGGGATTTTCTGTCCCATAGATGCCAACCCAACTGAAAGAACACAGATGTGTGACTCAGGTGACATCATAAAGGTCTAGCCAGATCTAGAGATGGAAACCCTCTCCTCAGGCCCAAATCTCCATTTTGATTCATATAGAAAGTCCCGAATCTCAGGATGTTGGGAGCAAACAAGTAAAGAATTTATGTAATCCCATCCAGCTCTGAAGGCAATGTGAAGTCACGTAGCTTGGCTTGTCCTCAAACATGGGTGTAACACTAATTTCTTCCTTTGAAACAAAATTAAGTTAAACAGTACAGAAAACTGAGGAGAACTTTCAATCGAGTGGTCGTTTTTCATTTCATGAAATATCATATTTCACATCACCACATGTGTACATCTTCCCCTTGCTCACATCCTGGTGTCCCCAAAAGCCAGTGGCTTTTGGGGATTCAGATTCCTACAAAGGTGAAACACAGAGAGAAGGTGGTAGACCTAGAGGAGGGCCAGGGACATCTGGCAAACCCCTGAACACAGTCAACCATGAGGAATTATTCCTGTAGAATTTTACCCGAAGAGATTAGAAAGATAGGTAGATAGATAGATAGATTTTTAAAAATTTTATTTTAATACCCTCAGGGGTGTAGTGCAGGAAACAATTCCAACCAAGGGTGCTAGGATCAATTTTTATTTATTTCCTCTTGTTCCAGCATTTGGAACAGTGAGGCCGATGAACACTCAGGACACAATGGAAGGGGAAGTGGGGAGGGGACACAAGGAGGGGGACAGGAAAGGGAGTGGGTTATTCTGAGCACCAAGTTTATGTGCATCGCCCACTGAATCAAGAGCATGATGTTTGTATAAAACACCAAAGCAACTAAACAAATATAGTGAGAAATATAAAACAACTGGTCAACCGGCTTAAGCTCAAGCAGAAGATTCAAAGGAAGAGTCCCACTGTGCCATTGTCTTCCAACAGGCATCTTGAAAAGCCAAGGAGCTGGTTGCATAAATGCTTTGACTGGAAGAAGTGGTTCTTTGTGCTCTGTCCCTGCCCCACTGTGTTGGGTGTGTGGGATGGTCACATCGACCCCCAGGGGTCTCCCTCAGAACCATGAGCCATCCCAATCCTACATTTCCTATTCTGTACCCGTCCTCATTTATCTTGTATTCTCAGCCCCTACTATATAGCTCAGCTCATGGCAAAAATCAAAGAAAGGCATGAGATGGGATTATAGTCCCAACTCTGCCACTGACACTATCTGGGACGCAGAGAAACCATTTTCAGTGTCTCCTTCAATAAAACAAAAGGGCTAGATTAGGTGATCTACAAAGTCCTTTGTAAATTCCTTTTCTCTGATTGGTCGGATGCCCTCGTGTGTTCTTCTATGACTGCACCTGTGAGCATAAAACATCTCTCCACTATAATTCGTTCAACAAATAATTACTGAACATATCCTATGTAACAGATTTTGTTTCAGGTTTTAGGTTCTAGGTCCACAAAAGTGAACAAAACAGGCTCAGTCTCTGCCTTCGGGAAGTGATGCTCTGGGTGGGTGTGGGGGGGGATTTCACCCCAGTGAAACCCTAAAGAAGATGCTGTAAACCATTCTCTCGGTGCACTTTCCTTTCTGCGGGCACTGAGACTTGGTTGACCATCACTGGTGGAGGCAGAATCAGCAGCCACTTCTTTGGCTGATTTTAGAGGTAATGGAAAAGGAAGAAGCCCTGCTTCCCCCGATACTTTCTCCACTAGAGCAAAGCCTTTCGTTTGCCAATCCGAGATGCAGCTGGTCTATAACCCCCGTGTGAGAGAGAAACCAACTCTGCAGTTCACACAAAGGAATTGTTGAACTACTCTTCATGATGAAGAAAGACCAGAACCATGTTGCTTCTGCAGGTGGAGGCTCAGCAAAGAGGGCTCCAGATGCATATCCCACCACCTATAATCCTTCTTACCAGTGAACAGTAGCTAGTTCTGCACCCCAGGAGCTCACAGTTTAGAGTGAAAGAAACAATAGACCCAATTATACTGATCATTCGTGTTGTTGCCAGCAATATCATCAACAAAATCATCACTACAGCTTACTAAGTGTGTGTATCTCGGTTTATCTCCCATGGCTAACTTGTTCCATCGAAACCAATGATTCTGAACCAGGAGCTATTTTGCCTCATCCCCCTTCCCCTGTGGGACATTTGACAAAGTCTGGAGACGTTTCTGGTTGTCACAGCTCAGGAAGTGCTGTTGGCATCTAGGAGGTAGAGGCAGGGGATGCAGCTAAACATCCCACAATGCACAGGACAGTCTCCTTCTGTAAAGAATTATCTAGCCAAAAAATGTCAGTGCTGAGGAGGTTAAAAAACTCTGATCTAGATCAAAACTTCTGCAACATTTGGTGGTTATCAAATACTTCACAAGACAGTCAACCATGACGAACACATCTGCAGAAATGTAGTGTAACTGTAATGGGTTTCTGAAATAACGCAGTAGCAGAAGTGAGAATATCTCCAAAAGCGCTCACCTCAACCTGAGAGTCTCTTGAAGCAAGTTCTGCATTAATTGGTTTCTATTCTAAGGCTCCAATCACAACTGCATATATTGGAAGGTCATTTCACCCTCAATGTGTTCAGGAATCTTAGGTCTCTGGAGAGAGTAGGCTTCTAGTGAAATGGAGCAGGACCCTGTGGGGCTCTCCCGGGTACAAATCTTTTCTGTGTCCCCCGTTTCTTGTTTGCAGGAAATGGGCTTCATTCAGCCTCCTTGACCTTACCAGGGTTCCAAAGGGCAGATTCAAAGAGCTGCTAATCGGGGAAGGGAGGGGATGCAGAAACAAAGGAGGAGCAGTCAAGAAATAATAGTGCAGCGATAAAGCAAGGTCCTGGTTCCTCCTCAAGGGATATGCATAACAATATCTTTGAATTCTTCTGCCGGAACTAAGGCCCTCCTCCACCCGGGGGTGAGGAGTGGCCTGAGGATGGTAATTTCAGGCTGAACACATGATTCCTGGAACACCACCCTATTCCCTCACAACCAGCCAATCAAGAGAAAATCTGCACACAGTGGAAGATAACTCTGACCCCCTCCCCAAATGATTCTCCCTTCAAAAACTTTTATGGTCAAGCAGAATCTTCAGAGTCGGCTTTTGGACACGAGTCTGGCTTCTCCCCATGTTGCCAGCCTCCTGAATAAAGCATCCTTTCCTTCCCAATCAACACTGACACTCAAGTATTGGTTTTCAAGTGAGGAGCAGCTGAACTTGAGTTTGGTGACAATAGGAAACTCTACTGGAGGGTATATAAGTTGTCCTCCTCAACTTGAACCAGTAATATCAACCAAATACTGCTCAAACATTTAAGGAAGGCCACTTCTGGACTCCTAAATTTATGCTGTTCTGAAAAGACTAACAGATCTCTCTCCCTCTTACCTTGTTCCCCCCAGTAACATCTCCACAGTTTAGCAAGAGAATCTTTCTCCAGCAATGATAAATATGTCAGTCCCTGTGTGAATCCCTTCAGTGCATTCACATTGCATAGAAGACAAATTTAAAACCCTTCACGTGGTGGCTAGGCATTTTAAGACTGGGTATTTCGATATGCAAAAAGGACTTTTATGTTTCTGTGAATCCACTTAACTTCTGAACCTCTAGTTTCATTTGGGTAGCAGAACAATTAAGCCTGCCAAGCCAAGATAACTATGTCACTTCAGTTTAAAAGCTGTCTCTTTTGGCTAACCACTCAGTTTTGGATTTGTTCTGCCCACTCCTTTTCCTTTTCTCTGTTGCTTGGGTAGCATGTGGGCCCAAGGAGAGTCTTCCTTACCCTATGGGGACTACAAGGAGGTATATATATATATATTTATATGTGTGTATATATATATAAATTTTTATTGGAGTAGAGTTGATTTAAAATGTTGTGTTAGTTTCTGCTGCACAGCAAAGCAAATCAGTCGTATGTATACATATACCCACACTTTTTAAAATTCTTTTCCCATATAGGTCATTACAGAGTATTGAGAAGAGTTCCCTGTGCAATACAGTACGTCCTTATTAGTTATCTATTTTATATACAGTAGTCAAGGAGGTATATATTTGGTCTGTGGTGCTTTTCTCTCTTCACTGGCCTTGGGGGTATATCATAACCCATCAAATCTTGGACATTGCTTCATATCAGATGGGGTCTAAGCAGGAAAATAAAAACCACTAGTGTTTGAAACAGGAGTTTTATGTACAGAACTGGTTACCCAGGTGATGGAAGGGCTGAGAAACCAAACAGAGGACTTCAAGGCAACCCTAAGATTAGTAACAATAAGGGGCTGGTAACCACACCCAAGCCAGAGGGACGAAAGAAGAAGCAGTGTTTCCAGAGCCCAGGGGCTGGTGGCAGAGGGGCCCCGTCTGTAGGGAGCTGGCGCCCGTGAAGGACACATGACCTTTGCTGGAAATGTTGCCTGAGGCGAAGAAAGAGAGAAGTTCCCAAGTTTCTTTCTTCCTCTTGTCCTCAGTGTTCAGTCTAGGTCTTCACTGGGTAAACGCAGTGGGAAGCCAGGTGAGATGGGAGCCTAGGAATCGTGACATGCAAGATTTAGTCTCCCTATGTTGGAGGACAGGGCCAGGGAACGGTGAGGATTGATGTCATGGCCAACACACCATGTGTGCTTGCTTCATGGGCTACTAATGTCAGAGGACTTGCTGTAGCCACCCTCTTGTCAGGAAGATGTGCTTTACCTTCTCCTCATTCTAATGCCCATGTCTCCTCTGGTTGATTGAGCCTCTCACTTCTGAGCCTTTCTCAGAGAGGTTGGGTACTCTTGCCTGTTTTTCTTGATTTTAGCTGAGTTCATAAAACTCTCTGATGCTGCCTTAGGTTCATCCTTTCAAACACCTCCTTCAGTCATTGTTTTCCACAGTTCAGGTCCCATGTTTGACTGCCCTATGAGGCTTGCTCTCTAGGGAACTGGGACATGGATGCTCCTCAAACATGACCAAGGTTACGGGACTTTGGTCCCCTTCTCATCTTCTAAACCCTAATCAAGTTGCCTCCAATCTCTTCTTTCTTATTTACTTGTGAAACTCTTATTTTCTTTGAGGAAATAAAACATATTCTGTTGTTCCATATTGGGCATATGGAAGGGGCAAAATCTTAGTTCATTTGTCTCCAGATCAAGAGAAGCAGTACTTGGGGTGATGCACCTGAGGAATTTCACCTAAGCCTCACAATACCTAGATCTTATTTAGATAACAAGATCCTGGACTGCGAGTTTATGGACATTGAGGCTTGGAAGGAGGAGTTAAGTGTATGTGGTGTGTGGGAAGGATATGATCTATTGTAGTCAGAGGGAAGACTGGCAAATTATAAAATATTTTTCAAAAGTGACTGCCACAGTGTATCCCATCCCACACGCCCATCTTACAGCATGAAACCTATACTCCTTCCATTACTTGTGGGGTCTAAGTCTTGTCCCCTTGGATCTGCCTAAGCTTGGGACTACAGTGGGAGTGCTGTTATTTGATATCCAAGGATAGGTCATAAATGGCAGAGCTTTTGCCTTGTTCTCTTGGGATACTTGTTCTTGGAAACCAGCTGCCATGCTGTGAGGAAACCCAAGCAACGTGGAGAGACCACATTAAAAGTTTCCAGCCAACAGCCTCAGCCAAGATCCCAGCTGACAGTCAATATATCAACTGTCCAACTTGTGGATTAAGAAGGCATCAAAGGGCTCCAGTTGCAGCCACTGACATTCTTCACAAAGAGCTTCAAGCAAGAATTGCTTAGCTAAGGGACTTCCCTGCTGGTACAGTGGGTAAGGGATCAACCGGGTTCGATCCCTGGCCAGGGAACTAGATCCCACATCCTGGCACAGCCAAAATAAATAAATAAATAAATAAATAAATAAATAAATAAACTTAAAAAAAAGAGAATTTCTTAGCTAAGTCCAATTAATGCCCAGAACCACAAGAGGTAATAGTAAAAATAATTATTGCTATTTTTTTTTTTTTTTTTGGCGGTACGCAGGCCTCTCACTGCTGTGGCCTCTCCCGTTGTGGAGCACAGGCTCCGGACGTGCAGGCTCAGCGGCCATGGCTCACGGGCCCAGCCGCTCTGCGGCATGTGGGATCTTCCCGGAGCGGGGCACGAACCTGTGTCCCCTGCATCGGCAGGTGGACTCTCAACCACTGCGCCACCAGGGAAGCCCAATTACTGTTATTTTAAGCCACTGATTTGGGGTGATTGATTATACAGCAATGATAACTGAAACCATGGTTATTTTTGACTTTGTAATTAAGATGTTAGCTGCATGTCTTTTACTAATTAAACTAAGAGCCCCTGTGAAATAAGAAAATTTAATTAGATGGTCTGCATGGACGCTTTTCTCTCAAAAAATAACTTTGTGTGTTCAGTCACTCAGCAATATTTAATATTACAAGGATCTGTATAAATTTCTGGAGATGCAGAGATAAGAAATCCACAGTCTCTGGCCACAAAGTTTTCACAGTCTTCTGAAAGAGCCAGATATATAAATATGTAAAATATAATCTGGAAGTCAAAAGCAATTAATTTTTTATCAAATATTTACTGAGCACCCGTGATGTGATAGGCACTCTACAGGTATTGGGAATATAGTGGTTTTGAGAAGACAAACACATGGAAATGATACCAGTGGGTTATAATAATGCATGTGTGAAGCACATTGGAAATGTACCAAGGTTCTTAGTAACAAACAACAGAAAATAAGTCTAGTAAAATTATTAGGTCAGACCATATGAAATTGGTTTATTGTAGGTCAAAAAAGATTGTCTAGGACTTCCCTGGTGGCGCAGTGGTTAAGAATCCGCCTGCCAATGAAGGAGGCACGGGTTCGAGCCCTGGTCTGGGAACATCACACATGCTGCGGAGCAACTCAGCCTGTGCGCCCAACTACTGAGCCTGCGCTCTAGAGACCACGAGCCACAACTACTGAGCCCACGTGCCACAACTACTGAGCCCGTGTGTCACAACTACTGAAGCCTGCGTGCCTAGAGCCTGGGCTCCGCGACAAGAGAAGCCATGACAGTAAGAAGCCCACGCACCACAACAAAGTGTAGCCCCTGCTCACCTCAGCTAGAGAAAGCCCGCGCACAGCAGCGAAGACCCAACACAGCCAAAACTAAATAAATAAATAATAAAAAATTTTTTAAATTAAAAAAAAAAAGATTGTCTATTGATAAATTTATATGACACTCACAGAATCAACAGGATTCAGGGAGACCAGACTTGAGGATTAGCAGGGATCAAGGAAACCCTGGAGGGACCAGAGACAGGGAGGAGGAACAAACCTCCTATTGCAGGAATTGCCATTGGGGCGCTGCTGAGCCAGCCACCACCGCTGCTGTGGAGGCTATGAGAATGGCCTGATGCTTCCTCCATCTGTGCCTCCCTCACTCAAGATGGAAAGTCCCAGAAGAAAGCATCCAGTTGTCTGAGCTTAGGTCATGTGCCAATTCCTATGCTTAGAACATGGGTTTATAGAGGAGGAATCTGGTTCCCTTGGCTTCCATGGTGGGTGTAGCAACAGGAAGTTATCCTTCAAGCAAGGCTGCTTCCGCTGGGGAAACATCGTTACACAGGGGAAAAGGCAGGTTTATTAGGAAGGTAGATGGAGGCTGGGCCACTAAATACTGACTAATGTTTATGTATTAGTTTAGTAGGGCTGCCGAAGCAAAGCATCACAAACTGGGTGGTGTCACAACGTAAATTTATTGTCTCACAGTTCTGGAGGCTAGAAGTTCAAAGTCAAGGTGTCCGCAGGGTTGGTTCTTTCTGAAGAGCAGAGCTCTGGCTTTGCTATTGGTCTCCAATCAACTCAATCTCTCAGGATAAAAAGTGCAACTCAATTTTGCTAATTTTTCCAAAAATTAAATCAGTCAACTAGTTGATTCATCATAGATAGCTAACATAACTAGTTTTTGGTTTGTGTTTTGTTTTGTTTTCCAGCAATGCTTTGTTGTCTGCCTATGTGCCTTCAATGAGGATTGTTTCTGAGGCAAGAGGAACATTATCTGGACTTCTGGCATCTAATGAATGCTTTCCCAACTATATTATAGTATTTGGTTCAAGCATCTGTTTTCCTCTGCTAGCACCTGTCTGCCAGGTGCAGAGGGAAATGGAGTGGATAAGCAAAGAACTGATTTGTCCGTGTGACCCAATATTTACTACTTAATTGGTTCACGGGAACTAGGTTGCCACAATTTATTTCTAAAGAAAGCAGACCCTGCAGGAGAATGTGAGTGCTTGACCTTAAGAGTCCTGAGGTAAAATTGATAAAAATGCCAACTCACGTGGCCTGGCACAAAATAGGTGCTCAAGATTTTGGTGTCCTTTCTTTGTCTCCCTAATCGCATTATGTTGTTACCTCATGGCATCTTTCTTCATGGCAAAACTCCCCCGAAGACCGCTTCCTTGCTTCCTTCAAACCTGTTCCAACGAGTCTCGTTTGACAGCTATTAGCTGCCCATCAGGCAACACTTGTGTAAATAGCTCATCAATTAGGAGGTTCACCCCCAAAGCGAGCCCAGGTCTGTAGATCCCTTGTCTGTCTTCACAACTCTCCAATTACCCACTTCTTTTGGAAAGCTGCCCTGACTCCAGTGCCAGGGTACCCCCCGGGTGCAATTGGTCATCTTCCCTGTCCTTGGAGGGAAGAGGAAATCTGTTTTATAGGGGCCGGGTGAGATAGCAGTGCCCTGACATGTGTTGAACCCCTTAGGCATCCTGGGAATTGGCTCAGCGGTTCTGTGAAGGTTGTCTGCTCCTCAAGATGGAAGAACACAATTGCTTTTAATGAATGTTTGGGTAAAACATTTTCCAGGCCACATTTATCCCTTTGGAGGACTATGTTATATGTGACAACATTCCAATTTTGAGGCATGACTTGTGCCAATCCACACAGGCAATTAGAGCTGACACATTCCATGGGCTATTGGTCAAGCCCTCAGTAGACCAGAAAGAAAACCCACAAAGAAAAACTTTACCAATAAAGGAAACCAGTTGGAGTCAGCCATGGAACCTTAGAGCAGAAATTTCTTCCTCAGTTTGTATGCTGGGCTTTTCTACTATTTCACCATTTGTCCTGCCTAAATATCCCCAAGGCTAGGTGTGTTGGGGATATTTAGGGGGATATTGCTAAAGTGATAGGCAATGCTTGGACGTGTCCCACCTGAGACATGCAAAGCTCCGTGACCCTTTCAGATGAGTAGACTGGTTTTACACTTTGTCACCTCCAATGCCATCACAGTCAGCCTGAAAGTGGCCCTCACCCCATGGAGGTACACTGCAGGTGGTGTGAAAAGAATCTCCCTCCTCCCCCCCCACCTCAGGACCACTGATCACCATCAGAAAAGCTGGGAAGTGCACAAATGACGAAGTAAACCAACGTCACTCTTGGTAAAGTTGTGACGTCAGTTCCTAAATACGAATCTTGTCAACTCTTACTCAAATCTTTCTTTCACACAAAGAAAGTGCTATCTTGAGTTTTCTGCGATCTTTTGCAAAAGAAACTAGCTGTTCAGAAAGGACACCTGTTGGTTTTGGAAATGTCTGCAGCTCTAGGGGATGGGTTCTGATCACTGACCTATTTTATCGTTAATCCATGCCACTTTAAATTGTATTAACTGAGCCATTTGAGTTAATAGAAAATCGAAATATGAGAAATCACTTAAAAATGCAATATTAATGTTTTCAAGGGGTCGAAGAGCACTGACTCTAGGATAAAGAAAGTGTTATGTAATAGAGACTTTGGGGGACTTAAAGATGAATAGATAAGACACAGAAGAGCTCTTTTTAGCCGCTGTCAGTTTGAGGTATGTAAACAGCTTATGAGGAGTTTTCAATGATTCTCAAGTATGTTTAATAAACTTGGTGCCATCTTGTCTTTCTCATTCATTTTCTCAAGCTTTGTAAAAACAGATTGGTTTTTGGGGCTTCCCTGGTGGTGCAGTGGTTGAGAGTCTGCCTGCCGATGCAGGGGACATGGGTTCGTGCCCCGGTCCGGGAAGACCCCACATGTCGCGGAGCGGCTGGGCCCGTGAGCCATGGCCGCTGAGACTGCACGTCCGGAGCCTGTGCTCCGCAACGGGAGAGGCCACAACAGTGAGAGGCCCGTGTACCGCAAGAAAAAAATATATATATTGGTTTTTGATACCATAATCAACATACTATGTCGGCACTTACTTTAATTCATGTTTTCTTCTCAACGAGAATGAATTCACGTACTATCTCTACTGGACTCAAGATGAAATCTCTCATGCTAAGCTCCACGTCAACAAACTAAAACTTAGCTAAGTTCCTATACTCAGCTCTTCCAGTAAAGGAAGGTGTAGGTCAACCCATCAGTGTTTGCTTGCTCAGCACAAGTTACCTGACAGGGTGCCAAGATTTCCCTTCACTCCATATGAGGAAAGTAACCTTTCAGTAACCAGTCTGCTTTTGCCCCAAAAAACTTCCTTGTGCCTTCTCACTTTGGTTTATAAAACCCTCTCAAATTGTACAACTCTTCGGAGCTCCTTTCTATCTGCTGCCCAAGTGGATGCTGTATGATTTATGAATCACTGAATAAGGCCAATTAAGATCTTTAACATTTACTCAGTTGAATTTTGTTCTTGCACATCTCTATCAAGAAAGACTGTAAGTAGGAATTATCTATCGCTGGAACGTGAAACTACACTAAGCCACATGGAGTTAAGATACAGCAAGTAGAAGCTACTAAATTAAGGGCAATCTGTTGTATGTGGAGTGATTTATGTTTGTTTTTACAATTAGTATTCAGTTTTAAAAGCAAATGATCATGCACTTGGAGAGCCTCAAGAGAAGATGAGAGGTGGTTGCCTGAGAAATATCTGTGTTTTTAGAAAATATTTAAAATATAGCCCCTAATATGGTCTTTATAGTCCCGTATAGAAAAGACCATACGATAATTCCGCTTAGAGTCAACTGCTAATAGAATATGTCTTTCCTGATGTAATAGGAAGCTTTCTTTCATGAGATTGTGAGAGAATACAATGTATCAATGCCTTATTTTTATTCTGGCTGCCAGTGAACTCAGAGCTAAATTTTATAACCAATCATAGGAGCTTCCTTAGCTTAAGTTGCCAGGTACAATGTCCCCCTCTTTCTGCTGCCCTGTTCTCTGCCACCGAGCTCCCGTCTGTTATCTCTCTTTTTGCTGTGACACATCCTTTCTGGAGATTTCTTTTTACAATGACCTCATGAGATTGGTTTTGTTATAGTCCCCATTTTCCAGATAAGGCACGTGTGTTGATGTGAGGTTAAAGAGATTGGCCAAAGTCACATAGGTCACTGTGTGACCCAGCAATTCCAGTCCTGAGCATATATTCAAAAAAAACAAACACACTAATTTGAAGATACACGCATCCCAACGTTCATAGCAGCATTATTCACAACAGCCAAATATGGAAGCAACCTAGGTGTCCGTCCACAGAGGAACGGATAAAGAAGATATGGTATGTGTATAAAATGGAATACTGCTCAGCCATAAAAAAAGAATGAAATTTTGCCATTTGCAGCAATGTGGATGGACTTGGAGGGCATTATGCTAAGTGAAATAATTCGGACAGAGAAAGACAAATACTGTTTGATATCACTTATATGTGGGATTTTAAAAATACAAAAACTAGTGAATATAACAAAAAAAGATCAGACTCACAGATACAGAGAACAAACTAGTGGTTACCAGTGGGGAGAGGGAAGGGGGGAGGGGCAATACAGGGGTAGGGGGTTAAGAGGCACAAACTATTAGGTATAAAATAAGCTACAAGGACATATTGTACAGCATGGGGAATATAGCCAATATTTTACAATAACTATAAATAGAGTATAGCCTTAAAAAACTGTGAATCACTATATTGTACACCTGTAATTTATATAATATTATACAGCAACTATGCTTCAATAAAAAGAAAGTCATATAGGTCTCAAATGGAGGAACTAATATAAAAGCAGACAACTCTCTCCAAGTCTATTCCTTTAAGCTCTATGTAATTCAGCAGAGAAATGTATCCAAATGCTAGCAGTTCTTATGTCCAAGGGGTGGATCATAGTTCTTATTTCTCTGAGTTATTTTTTATTTTTGCCTTATAATCATCATGTAGTAAGCATGTATTACTATAGTACAAATAATTTTTATTCAAAAGGCAAGATCATTAAATAATATTAACAACAATGCTAGTAAACATTGCCTACTTTACAGAGTTCGTGAGGATGAAATACAAACTCAGGCCCTCACTTGATAAGGTAATGCAACAATTTTGCTAGGATTGTTGTCTGATGTGGGCCTTGGTTTCACTGCTGACTTTCTGAAGAGCCATGAGACGGAGGGGACCAGACCTAAAGGAACATCTGTGGGGTGTCCTTAGGCAGGTGACCAAAATGGCGGCTTGGCCAGCCTGGTGGCACTGACCCCAGTGGAAAGGGGATCCCAGAGATTTGGTCCAGTTGCCCTGAGTCCCTTGCTTTGAGTCTTCAGTTTATTTCCCTCTTGTCTATTTCCTGTCATCTGCAAAGGGTCTTGTTTTGAAAACATTTTATTCATTAAAATTAGCCCCACCTTCTCCTTAAAAGCAGATCCCTGCCATCCAGGTTTCTAACGAGCTCCCCTTCTCCTGGAAGTACCCCCAGGCAAGACGGGAATAAATGTAGTTGCTGAGACCTTGGCAGCCAAGGTGACCTTGTCTGTACATAGCTCAGATCCTTCCTCGCCACAGAAATGGGATTCCAAACCAGACCCAGTAATAGCCAGTTGAGAAGCTTCACAGAATCGGAGCAGGGTGTTCAGCCTCATGCATAGTTTAGAGATGACTCACTACCCAATGCTTCCTAAAAGAGACTCATTAAGTTACGGCAACATTTTAGAATGGTATTTATAGTGCCAATAGAAAATAGGAGGGGGCAAGTTATTTGGACATTGCCTCTGTCTATGCACCACCACCCCAGCTATTTCTCTCTCTTTCAGTTTTCAAGTCTTCTTTGTCCCCTGACCAAAGGCAAAGCCTGCGTGTGAGACTGCCTTCTGATGCCCTTGGGGCTCCGCCGCTGACCCCTCACAACCTCTCAAATACTCGTGTTCCCATTATATCTCCCCCTATCAAACCCTCGTCCCAGCCCCACAAGCTGGACCCTTCAATCTGCTCTATTCCTTCCAGCAGTTCGGTCCTCTGATTATTAACAATTCAGATGCACTGTCCTGAAATGAGTGGAAATGCCAGAGGTTATTTGTTCTGGTTTCCTTCCACTGTGTATGCTCCGTTTCCGTGGCTGTCGGTTGGTTACCTAGGATATCGCCAGGAGAGGCAATGGATTGGCTGGGAGCTTGGAAGGATTCCCTGGGAGGCCGGGGAACAAGGCTTAGTGGTCAGTAGGATGCCCTGTTTGAGTGTTTGATTAACCACTCCATGACCCCTTCTGGGCTGAGTTCATAGTGTCCTGTCCAGGGTTCTGAGAGTTCTGCGTATATACCCGTGTTGTGGCTTTTCCCCAACTGGTGATATAAATGTATACCTCTGCCTACCACTAGGCTACAGAATCCTCTAAAGCAATGATCATATATTATTCTGTGCTGTGCCCTGCATAGTTCAAATCGCACACAAGTTGCTTGATATATGTAGGTCGAATACATGCCTAAACGAATACTTGGCCTGTTTCTTTGGAGCTTGAAATAAACTCAGCATTTGATATTCCATCAGTGGTTTTGTTGAAAAATAAAACTAACGTATTAATCACCTATAGTGTCAGGACCCTTTTGGATATATTAACTTTTTTGAACTTCACAACAATTCTGATAAAGTAGGTATTATTGCCCTCAATTTTAAAAGTAAAATTACGGAGTTCAGGGAGGTTAAGACATTTTCCCTGAAGTCTCTCTGTTAGTAAGTAGTGAAATCAGGCTTTGGGGCCCTCACTGCCTTATTGTTTACATTGTTTTATAACGCCCCCCCAACTAGGTTACCGACTGTATGATTTAACTGTGTGAATTAAACTGGGAAACTGTGCTTTTTTTGAAAGAGTCACTCAAAGAGTTGAGATGGAAAATAAATGAATGACTGCATAAAACTTTAAAAAGCTTTTTATTATAGAAAATTTCAAACATGCACAGAAGTAGCAAGAATAGCAGAATAAACCCCCTCCTGTACCCTTTATTCAGCTCTGTTTTGTCTACATCTCTTCTCACTTCCCTCTTCCTGTCACTAGATTATTTTGAAACAAATCTCAGATACTGTATCTGTTGAATAAGATTTTACAAATCATTAGCGTAATGATACTCCTCTGGAACATAGACAGACTCAGACAATTTGGGTACAATGAGCTAGAGAAATTGATTCTCTCCAGGTGCAAGAACCATACGGCTGCTGCTCTTTCCAAAAGGATAGAGCAAATAGTTCCATTACCTTCAGATCCCACTCGTCCTTTAGGGGATGCCATGTGTTCTAGATTAGTGGAAAACCAAAGATCCGTTAAACAGTACTCCATATTTTAGATAGATTCACAGCTCGGGAATAAGCGTGCAATTCTGCATGCCCTGTGCGGAACCCCAAAAGACTGCTCTAGATCAGCCCAAGTGTGGTAAACTTTCAAGTGTTATTACTTTCTTTTCCATTGCACATTCGATATGCTGTATCGTGTGAGGAGGCTTTTTTTCATCCTTTTCCATTTTTCAGAGACTGGTGGTTGATAGTAACTGCAAGAAGGGTAACATCCACAGCATTTTCCCATGACAGCCACAGAGTTCAAGAGTGGTTTGGAGAAATCACTAATATTCAAATGCTTATAGACACACTTACCACAACCCAGGCATTTTTTTATTACAGTTTTGAGAGGGAAGCCTCGGCAAGAATGGTCTTTTATCTGCAGGAAACGGTTAAATATTTCTACTCCTCAACATGGTTTGGGTTATGATCAAAATTAGGGATTGCGGCAGTAGGATTTTATGAAGGGGTCTGAGGTGTGAATGTGTGCACACAAATGCAACAGAGCAAGGGGACAGCAGTCTGTGGAGGTGACGGGAGGGGCACATCCACTAGGATGAGGACCATTTTGGTATCTGTAGCTTTATATACTTCGGAATCTCAGATCTAAAAATAACCCCCTTTGGAACCCTTGTTGTTTATCTGTATCCTGGGTTTTCCCATTCTTAAAAATACCCTGACATGCATATGGAGACTGTGTTCCAAAGGTTAATGCTCCTTAATCCTGAAGGGAGTGGTGAGTAAATTCCTTATATATCAATCTAAGAATAGGACTTGGAGCTATTCTAGTGTATGTCATAACGTGAGTGGTTTCTTCTTTTTTTAAAGGAAGCTTATAGCAATGGCTGGGCAAGGAGAGGACTCAAAGGAAGAGACTAATGAATGCGTTTTGACAAAATAAAAATTATCCTTAACATTTGCGTATAGCTTAAAGGAATCATTGCCTCGAAACGGTTTTATCTGAGAGTGGAGGGGAAGGAGGAATTGTGTGAGAACAGCTCCCCTGCCCTCCTCTCCATCACCCCACTGTGGCATTTCCAGTGGAAGCCTAACCAGAAAACTCTGGATATCAGAGGAAAGTCAGCCCTTCAAAAAAAAAAAAAAATTTTTTTTTTTTTTTTCTGTACATGGGCCTCTCACTGTTGTGGCCTCAGAGCACAGGCTCCGGATGCGCAGGCTCAGCGGCCATGGCTCACGGGCCCAGCTGCTCCGCGGCATGTGGGATCCTCTCGGATCGGGGCACGAACCCGTGTTCCCTGCATCGGCAGGCGGACTCTCAACCACTGCGCCACCAGGGAAGCCCCCAATTTTTTTTTTTTTTTTTTAAGGCTGCTTTCCACTCTGATTTTTTTGATTCAAGAGATTCTGATGATTTCCCCTGTGTGTAAGGATAACAGGCCTTGCCACGTCCAGGTTGCCCTCTCCACACTGCATCCTTTCCGTCTTTCTGTTTCTGGCAAACAGCCTTTCTGAATCAGCATTGTTTCTGCACTGCTGCTTCTCACGCGCTGGAGTCCAGGGGAAGAGTGAAATGAAAAGAATTGAAACGAACTCATCGAGGCTGGTAAAGGTTTCTGGTAGATCCCAGGTTCCTCTCTGAATGGACTGCTCTCTCCCAAGTCCCCTTATGCTCCTGTTCACCACCTTCTAGGCTAATGGATCCCTTCTGCCCAACACCCAACCGTATTTCCCCACAGTACCTGCTTTTTGATGAACTCTAAACAAGCACAATTTTAAAACGGTGTACATCTGAACAAGTTGGATATATATATATATTTTTTTTATTTTATTTATTTTTTTTAAGGATGTATTTCTGCATGACTCACTGGGCCTTCTTACTTCCTGCTAGAATGATTACAAAATGAATCCGGGAGACAATGAGCTTGCTGAAAGCGGCACAGAATATTGGCAGGTCTACTATGGTATCATGTGCCCCTTTGCCAGTGGGTCTCTCCTTGATTCCCCTCCAGGGTCCCCGGCAAAGTCACAAATTGGGCCGGGATAACAATTTCTTACTCCAAGCTGGCTTGTGACTTTAGGCATTTTGGGAAAACTAGTGGCTGTTCATGATGCTGAAGACCTCTGCTCATGTGCAGCCCTGGAAAAAAGTGCCCTGGAAAGAGATTATATGATGGATTGTGATGACATTGTTTATGCTGAGTGTCATTTTGAAATGTGTTCTGTCATAATTATATATTTTGGCACTCAGTTTAGGTGCCAAGTTCTCAAGCAAAATCGTATATAGTAAAAAGGGAGCTCTCTGCCCTGAAAAACATCTTGTTCTGGTGCCAGGCCTATAATCATATTTGTTCCTATAGGTTATTTAGATGTCTTCTGAGATACTTAGTTGTACGTAGCCAACCTCTCCCTTTATATGGGGTCTTTTCTTTTTTTTAAATAAATTTATTTATTTTATATATTTATATTTGGCTGTGTTGCGTCTGCGTTGCTGCGCGCGGGCTTTCTCTAGTTGCGTTCTACTCTGTTGCGGTGCGTGGGCTTCTCATCGCGGTGGCTTCTCTTGCTGCGGAGCACGGGCTCTAGGCGCGCAGGCTTCAGTAGCTGTGGCTCGTGGGGCTCTAGAGCGCAGGCTCAGTGGTTGTGGCGCACGGGCTTAGTTGCTCCGCGGCATGTGGCATCTTCCCGGACCAGGGCTCGAACCCGTGTCCCCTGCATTGGCAGGCGGATTCTTAACCACTGCACCACCAGGGAAGTCCTGGAGTCTTTTTGAAGGAAAATCGTATATCAAAAAAAACCTCACCAATTCAGAATACTGGCAAGAACGTTTTAAGCGTTTTCAAAACATCAGTTTAAGTGCAAAAAGTAAATTTCCTAACTCCTGTTATGTTTTATGCTCTATCCAGTCTCAGGCCCACCTCTTCTCTTAGATTCTCCCCACTCTTCCTGCCTCCCCGATATTATAGATTCACACCGTTGTGATGCTAGCTCTCCGCTCTGAATCTTTAGCCCTAACTTCTCTCCTGGGCACTGGTCCCCCATCTCTAAGGGTCAATTGAATCATTCACTTAGATGACTGGCTACCTTCACCCCAGGGGTTCCGACAGGGGTGATTTTGCTCCCCACCTCCCCGCAGGGGATATATGACAATGTCCGGAGATTTCTTTGGTTGTCACACTTAGAGGGGGATATTACTGGTGTGTTGCATAGAGGCCAGGGATGGTGCTAGGTATCCTACAGTGCATGGAAAAGGCCTCCACAACAATGTCATTAGTGCCTAGACTGAGAAGGCCCATCTTAACCTAAGATGGAATTTATGTATTTTCCTCCTAAATTCCGCTTCTTCCATTAAACTTTCTCTGGACCATCCTATTTTCTCCCTTCTTTGAACGCCCGCTGTGTGTTTGGTAGTAAGCTGTGTTCTGCATGGCACTGTTCTTCTGAATTTATCTATAGCTTATCTCCCTAATTGGATTTGAGGTTTCCCGATGGCAGGGTTTATCTCCTCTTCCTTTTGTGCCTTTCACTGTACCCAACTTAACACTCTGGACTTAGCTTATATTCAATACGCTCCTGATAAATAAATATATCTTCAGTGAACGATTGAATCCTGAAGTTTGAAGATGATACATTGGAGTGAAAGCAAGGATTCCCCAAGAAATTTAGCGGTGGGGTAAAAATGGATGCTCTTAGAGATTCCAAGAAATTAAGTAAGCATATAATGGAAGTGGACGGCGTATCTTCTGGCGTCCACAGAAATAGCCATTCAGTAATTGGTTAACAATCTTAACACCTTTAAAGACATGCAGCACAGAAGAAAAGGGGCAAAAGAATTAGTGATTTATGTTAAGTCTTATTGAGTGGACCGAAGTGACTGCATTTGGGAGATGATGGGAATTTCATTGAAACTTATCTTTGCTTAGATGACATGATCCTCAAGGCGTCCCCCACCCATGGGTTTCAGTTCCACGCCAACCAAGCCACATTCAGATGAATAACCCGTCTTCCTGGCTACTCAGTACATGGAAAGGGATGTCTTAGATGGGAGGGGCAAGCATTCAGCACCCTGACATAGATATCACCCATAAGAAATTGGTAAATTGGGCTTCCCTGGTGGCGCAGTGGTTGAGAGTCCGCCTGCCGATGCAGGGGACACGGTTTCGTGCCCCGGTCCGGGAAGATCCCACATGCCGCGGAGCGGCTGGGCCCGTGAGCCATGGCCGCTGAGCCTGCGCGTCCGGAACCTGTGCTCCGCAACGGGAGAGGCCACAACAGTGAGAGGCCCGCGTACCACAAAAAAAAAAAAAAAAATGAGGTAGAAATTGGTAAATTGACCTTTGCATTTACACATTACTCTCCTGTGAACTTAGTGTGTGAATCTCTCCTCAAGATTCTGACTACATCTGAGATTCTCGATAAGGTCCAGTTATAGGACTGAAAAGGCAAAGGGCCAGACTCTGGTCTGTGACTCATTCACCAAAGCAATGCCATGTTGGAAACTGCTTGACTGATCATCTAACCCATTTTCCTCTGTGACACCCTATTCTGCCTCAAGCCTTCCTGTTCAGCTTGAACATATCTTACCATTGTCAGGTTTCACAGCCCATCCCAGATCCTGGAATTATCCTTTTTTCACTTCCAAAGTCCCTTGAAAATTCCATTCATACTTTATTTAGAAATATTCTTCTTGGAAAAACAAACAAACAAAGAAACAAACAAAACCCACATGCAGCTTCTTTTTAATGAAGGAAACGAGATGAGAAAGTAAAATTGCTCTTAGAACTTTTTATACACCTGGCAGCCCTGGAAATATTTCATCATTAAAGAACGTGTGACAAGTCACTGGGACAATTTACTGAGGGTTTCTCAGGGACAGACAAAGAATAGCAAAAGGGAGCTTTTCTAAAAGACTCCATGATTTGTCTTGATTTTCCTGAGAACAGCTAGGACTAATTAGACCCAACTTACAGCTTGTATTAGTTACATCTGAGTAATTGTTAACAAGCTCTTGTATGCAAAACAAAGATGGATTTCAACTTGATTCATCACTCGAGTTCTCTTTCCATGTTCTACTCCCATCTTTTCATTTAAATGCAAGAGTCTCTGGTTTAATGTCATTAATTAACAGAGGAAGTTGGGATGAAAATATCTTGAATGCTCCACCTAATTACAGACCCGGTCATGAATGCTGGAGAAAATGTGGCTTCTTAATAAAAAGAAAACAGTCTAGAACAATATTATGCAGTTTATAAATTCCACCAAACCACTGTACAAATAAACAATGCTACTGAATCACACAACATATCATCTCACAATTAGGCTACACAAGACCAGCTGCTTCACAAAGGAGCCCGTGAGCCAAAGAGGAAAACTTTGAAGATAAATATTGCCATATGTGAAAAGAAAAAAAGAAGTTCCCAACAAACCTTAATTGCACGGAGCATCATTTTCAAATGCTATTTGCCGTGGGAATAAAGGAGCTTGTGTTATGACCCATGACTGTTGTGAGCATCTTCTTCAGTACGGGGGATGGAATTACGGATCTGATTGGAGGCACCGTGCACCTGCCTATACGTGCTTTATGTCTCCTTCTTGCCCCATCTCTTTTTCCCTTTCCTTACCCCACTGGCATTTCTCACCACCCAGCGTTTAAAATCAATTCTCCATTAATCTGTGTAGATTGTCCACTTTGGACCTCAACTGAAGAAAAATGTTAAGTGCAGGCGGGCCTCCCAGAACTAGGAGTTGGTGGATATCCCCAGGGCATAGACTCATTTTAGTATTTGTTAGAGTTCAACAAGAAGGCTTCCTAAATTTCACGATCAATTCCAAAGCCAAGCATTAATGCTCTTTGGCTTAACTGCAATTCTTAGATTATCCTTGCATTTGACAGTAACTGTAGTTCTTGGATTATCCTTGTCACCACTTCCCTTATTTTTTAAAGCCTTGACAATGACTGCATTTGCAACTTCATTGCTCATTTATGTCAAAGAGTAACCAGGGTGGGACAATCACCCCAGGAAAAACTACAGAATTCCCAGGGTGCCAAAAGCAAGGTAGTCATGCTAAGAGTTGCAGGCCTCAGCCACCGTTGTGAAGCCGGGAGAGTCAAAGTCACCCAAAGTCTAGAAGGAAAATCCTTGCTCAAATTTCTAAGGGTGTCTCATTCTACTTTTAATATTGTAATCTCTGTAAATGCAATCCATGGAGAGCTCTTTGGAGGAAAATCACTCCATCTTTGTGAAATGTCAACATACCTAACATTCCTTTATTCATAGGTGCACCATGTTTTAGCTTATATGGAATCTTCCTTTGGTCCATGATGGGTGAAGTAGTAACATTAACATCAAAACTGTGCTTTTATAATGTCCTGTTTGCACCCTGTTTCCTCAGATAAGTTCTTTTTTTCCCTCATGCTTTACAAAGGAAATGCTTCTCTTTGCTTTTACTTTCTCCTTCTTCAGAGATTCAGGGATCAGATCGGTCTGGATCAAATTAGAACCTCTTAAAAGGGCAATCAAGCATATCAGATAGGTATAGTTGATTACATTTGTCAAAATATGATGCAGAATATTTTAAGGTTGATGGTGGAAAAATGTTATATTTTTAAGTAATTACCCTAGTTTGTATAATGTTGTATTTTAGAAAGCCTGAGAAGAAAACTAAAGAGTTAAGAAGAGGTCGGATTCTTTGTTCCCTTGCAATGGGAATGCATCATTAACAGAAAAAGTTTGAGAAGCACCTATTTACTTAAAAAGATATTTAGGATTTAAATTATATATAATTTCGGAGATCTTTTCTCCTGTATAGTTACTGGTCACAGATCATTATCTCCAAGAGTGTCAATCAGGCATCCTCTGATTGTGGGTGGACCTCTGTGAATATGCATCAAAGGGCAACCTAAACAGAAAAGACTCAATTATCAGGTGTACAAATAGCCTGTCTTATGGATACCAGTGGATACCCCTATCCTTGCCCAGTTGGCTCTATGAACAAAGTGGGCAGAGAAGTACGGGTGGAGGTTACAAACGGGCTCAACAACACAAACTCCTCTTCGCTAAGGCTGATTTGGCTTCAGCCACTGCTGAAGATATGTCCTACAAACAGCAGAGCTGTTTGACAGTGAGCTCCCAATATGGCACCCCTCCCTGATAGGCTTAACCAAGCACCTGGTGGCAGGTTGATTCCATTGGGCCAATTCTATCATGTAAGGGACAGCACCAGCGTTTTGTTCTCATTGGAATAGATGTTTACTCTAGAAGTAGCTTTGCCTTAACTTCCTTCAGTGCTTCTGCCAATACTACCTTCCACAGACTTACAGATGCCATGATCACCATACGACATTGCTTTTGACAGAGGACCTCATTTCACAAGAAGTTAAGTGCAGCAGTGGGCTCACACTCATGTGACTCACTGGTCTTACTAGGCTCCCTACCGCTCTGAAGCAGGTGGCCTGAGAGTAAAAGAGTAGAATGACCTTTGGAGACTGGTTACAGTGCCAACCGGATGTACACAGCGTGGAAGGCTGAAGGAATAGCCTCCAAGATGCATTATATTCTCTAACCGAGTGAGTAATATATGGTACTCTCTCTCCCATAGGTAGGATTTACATTCTAGGAATCAAGAGGTGGAAATGCAAATGGTTTCTCTTATTATCATCCTTAGTGATAAACTAGTGGAATTTTTGCTACCTGTCCCTGCTCTGCTGGTCTAGAGGTCTTAGTCTCCAAGAGAGTGGATATAGCAATGGTTTCATTAAGCTGGAATTGAGAACCTGATAGGTTTGCATGCAGTTTTGTGGCAAAATGCACCGGCTCTTGTGCAGGTTGTAGGCATCATTGGAGTCGGAGTCTTGGAGGCAGTGAGAGGCTAGCATTGGCTCCAGTTCATCCTAATAGATTCCAGCTTATTCTCATGGATGTAGTTTGTCCTTGCTCTCCCTTACTCCATGTCCATCTTTTCTTTCCTGAAAGCCTGCCCTTCGAACTTCAGGCCCAGCTGTATATAAATGGTTCAGTCTGTTCCTATAATCATGTAAGGTCAAGTATATATGGCTCCTGGTGATTTTGCTTCTCTGATTGAGCCCCAACTAATTGATTAGGTTAGAATCCAATATCTTTCTCTAGCTATAAATACAATAGTAGGCAAATCTCTCTAAGCAAATTTCTTCATCTATAACATGTGGATAATACTAACTACCATATAGGAGTGTTGTGAAGATTATATGAGCCAAGAGCTGAGTACTCTGCAGGGCATACAGGAAGTGTTCAATTAATGGTTACTACTACCTACAAAACTTGACTTTGACTCAATATAATTTTCCATAGTATTATGGGGTTTGAGGACTGGCAGAGATTTTGAGAAATTATCTGAACCAGTAACTTGCCCTAAAAAGGCCAAAACTCCCAGTCATTTTTAGGGTGGATATCTTATTCTTGCTAGTTTAATGTCACTAAACTATAATATCTAGTTTTATTTATAAGATATATACTGGAGAGAAATTCATTCAACTGTCATTACTTCTGAGAGAGGGGTTTTAAAACCAAATATTAGATTTTACAATTCAAATAAATACTGTCCTTCAAATAAATCTTTCTGAGTCTGTTTCCTTCTTCAATAAGAAAAAATTATCACAAAAGTCCCTTCTAATTCTAAAATTGTATGAAGATTGGTCAACTGGGAGGCTATTCATTTATCCAGTGAAGATTCCTTTGCTTTTTTCATGCAGAGGTAGATGTTTCTGCTTGGACATTATCTTCAGAATTGGCTTTATGAGGTCAATCCAGAGAACAAGTCTCATTACATTATATCCAAACTTTGTGTGTCGAATGGAGCTCATGTTATGAGACTTGGCATCAAATGATTTGGGGCTCTTCGCGAAAGCCAGATCTATTGTCTAAGGAAAGAGATGGACCACCATTGAAGATATTCTGATAGATACCTCAAAAATGGGATTACAAAAATCTTTGGGGTAATATCAATGTTATCTTGGGATATTATTGGAGTTTAATTTCACTATTTTCCTTGGTAAATCAGAGGAAGCAAAGACTTAGCATATGCCCTAAATTGGAATGTGTAAGAGGTTAGGAGGTACAAGTTTAAGTCCTGGTTCCAGCATTTACCAGCTGTATTCCCTCAGGAAGCCACTTTACTTGTGGAAGTTTTGGGAACTTCATCCGTAATATGGGGATAACGTATCAAACTAGATTTCTCCTAGAATTATTGCGAAGCACAAATACGATAGTAGATGTGAGAGCACTTTGCTTGAAAAGCACCCAAGAATATAAGCTGAGGTTGGCACACTATAGGTCAGATTCAGTCTGTTGCCTGTTTCTGCAGAGCCAGTGAGCAAAGAATGGTGCCAATGAATGCGTGTATCAATTTGTTTATAGGGACCGCTAGCTAACTTTGAACCCCAGCTATGAAAAATGTTACCACTCTCCACACCCAAGAATTCCTTTTTTCTTGTTAGTAGGTTTGTATTACAATAGAATTGCACTCAATTTTATTATTACATTTTGAATTTCATCAATAAAGGTTTTATGGAAATTTGTCTTCTCTTTGGTTATATAAACACCAGCATAATATCCTGTCTTTTGCCTCTTGGTCCACAAAGGCTTAAAATGTTTACTATCTGAGTTGCATGGAAAAAGCTTGTTGATCCCTGCTATAAAGTATTGTGCAAAGGGATTTCTAGTATTGATAACAAGCATAGTCCTTGCTCTCAAGCAAAGTTTGCTGTAAACTATTTGTTTGCTTTTCCACCTAGTTATATTAAGTCTCTGTTTATACTTTTAATTTGTATAACACAATGCCTCTTACAGATCGCAAAAAGAGAGGGAGAGAATTCTGTTACCTAGATGAATTATAATCTGAATTTTATAATCTGAATTGCAAAGTTGCAAATCTGTGAAAATTTGAAGAAAAAGAAAAGAAAATTAAATAATAAAAGAGAATCTGAAGAATCTAACCAGGAGTAGAGATGCTGGCTTATCCCAAGCTCTAAAAGTCCCTCTGAGGGCTTCTGTGATTGGTAGACCCTGGGAGCGGTTCTCAGAAAAAGAGATGGGTATTATAATAATGCACCAGGAGGCATCATGTGTGTAGGTGTGAAAGTAGGAGCTTCCTCACTTGCCTCTGATAGAAAACAATGCAGTTCTAGCTATAGCAGTAATAACATCTTTACGGGTAGGAAAATCTTTAAAATGAATCAAAATTTGTTTCGTCTGAGCACAATTTCAGATGTGGATGTCTTTATTGGAAATACAAAAGTCATCTTCGGGGGCTACAGCTTCCCTTGCATAGGTCCATGATACACGTTAATATCTTCATTCAAGAAAAAAGAAAAAAAAAGAAAAAAAATAGGAAAAGAAAGGAAGGGAAAAAGATTTTTCAAATGTGCACTGCCCGTTTTTAACATTTCAAATATTTGTCTCAAGGTATGTCTGGAGTGCCTTTGTTAGAGATTAATTAGGCAGATTTGATTTTCTAAATGATATGAGCCAGAAGAGCAAAGGTGACGTCTCTCTTCTCCTGGGAAGGGGAGTTGGGGGCAGATGAAAGAGAGAATAACCTTTACCTCATAATTTCCCTTCCCCTCCTCTCTGTGTAAGCCACATTAGTCTCTCAGTAAAGGTACTTGGAGAAACTTGCTAAAATTTTCCCTCATGCTTGAAATTTACTTACCCTGGGTAACAGGAAATGTGGAGTCTTGTGATGTAGATTGTTATAGCAGATGGTAATCTTAGCACATGCTATTTATGTAGATCAGCCATGTGTGTGAGTCACCCATTTGAGGCTGACCTCAGCCACTGTGAAATTGGGTTCCATACCGCTGTTATTCATAAATAAAAACGGTACTGTGTGCATCATTTTGATGCACACTTAATGAGGCCTTTCCCTTTACACAGTATTAAATATGAAGTTGTTTTCTTTTTCCAAGTTGTACTTTTTTTCACCAACTGGCTTCACTGGTCGAGTGCTCCTCCTTAATGGCGAGGGCAAACACAACATTTAACTCAGTTGAATTAGATAATTAGTATCTGTCACTTGCATCGTACTTGTCATTGACTGCCCTGCTTTTCAAGAAAGTTTCTATTCTTATCCAAATTGTCCTCTTCTAGACCCTGTGATTTGAGTTAATATTTTACTGCTGAAGATGAATTTGAGTGGACTAACACACGCTCTCACCTTCTCTCTTTTCAACCACTGGCTGATTTAGCCATGGGAGACAGCTTCGCACTTCTTACAACTCCAATTATCGGCTGGTTACCCATAAGCCAGGTCGTGAAGGCTGGGCAAAGATAAACTCTTCAAAGTCAGGGTGTATGTTTTCTTTGCTTCCTACCATCTGGTCATTCAGCCTTTCTGCCATTCATCCTCCTGGACTTTCCTTCCCTTCTGCTTCTTTTCCTGGCACTTTTCCCTTCGTGGTGCCTGCAACTGGGTTCTGCACAAAATATTCAACATCCTTTTGGCTTTGTAACTGTCTACGGATGTTTTCTAACGTGACACTTGGCTGTCCCCTTGCTTGAAGGGCTTCCCACTGACGTGCTGTCCTCTCGTTGACATCAGATGCCACTTTCCTGCGTATCCGACTTGCCCTCACGCTTCATAGCACCTGAATAATGTGTCTCTTCTTTTTTTTCTTTCCCTTCTCTCCCAGCTGTTGTTTACTTCTATGTGTGGTCAGATATCGAAGCGAGGGGAAGTGCATGGCTGAGATTCTCTGCTCCTGACCTTTCCTTAGCCCAGTTCTCAGTGTTCTTTGGTCCCTTTAGCTATGTCACATTCTTTTCAGACTTTCTTCTGAGAGGACTCAGTGTTTGCCCTGTCTTCTTCCTCTGTCCTCCTTCATCCTGTTTACATCACGAGGGGTCATCCCACCTTCCTGGAATACTTCCTGCTGGTCTCTGAGAGAAATGCCTCCATCGTTTTTTGCTTGGATTCTCTTATCCAAAGATAACATTTCTGACCCAACATTGTTACAGGATAAGGACCCGATAGTTTGTGGGTAATGAGTTTACAGGCATTTTTGTTTCCCTCTGATTATGACCAGAGTCCTTCGTTTTATGACTGAATTTGGATCAGAAAACAAGGGTAGCAGGTCCATAAGGGGTTTTAGTCTGTACAAAGTTCCACTGGAGCAATGTAGTGATTAAGGGTACAGAAGAGAAAAATTTCAGTGGGAAAAATGAGATATTGGTTCACCTCTTTCCTTTGGGGTTTAGGCTGTAAACTGTTACTGATATCGTGCTGCTAATATTTCTTAGCCCTAATTTTAGGTGATTGTTTGTTTTAAGTTGCCTTACTGAGTGAGGGCTAGAGCCATGAGGTCTCTGCGACTCTTCAGAGCAAAAGATCCTTTATCACTGAGGACTTTCTAGGCATAGCGTTCCCCGAGGGTCCAAGCTGTGTCTTGACAGCTCCCCTTCCCTCGCTCCTGTTCTCTCAGAGGAAACAACTCTTCACAGTTTACTAAGATCCAAGCAGGGGCTCATCTGAGATGGTCTCAGCTCCCTGGTGGGAGGGGCAGTCTCTACCCCCAATCAGCACAGACAGCAGGCTTGGGTATCAGGTCAGCTGTAGGATGCAGTTCCAGCCCCCACGACCGACTGTAGCATCTGACAAGTAACAAAACCTCTCCTTGCCTTAGATTCCTCATGCATTACATGGAATAACATGGCGCCCATCTCATACAGTGGCTGCGAGGAGGCAATGAGAGAATCATGTAAAGTACCTGGCACCGCTAGACAACAGCTATTTTTATCTATGATCCAGGAGGTAGAACATTCCTGTGCTCTCTCCAGCCTGAAATGGAGATGCCTTTACATCATCCTTCTTGGTTATTCTTAATGACTCTTGTCATTTGACTTTTAAATGCCCATCGTTAGCTTCCTATTAAGCCAAGTACCTATAAAACAAGATGAATAGCAATTACATAAGCAGTCTCTGCAGAGCTTTGGGATCCTAAAGTTTTGTCAGAATTTTTAGATCATCAGTGATTAAGGTCACTGGAGAGCAGAGCATTTGAAGTCTAGGTTTATCACTGAAACTAACCAGCACTACTCTCCTACCTGAAAATGCTAAGGCCTTACAACCATACACGATGCCTAGGTAGTAAGATACAGGTGAACTTTAAGAAGTCAGGACTGGAGTCAGGAGTTGTAGGTTTCAGGGTCAGCTCTTCCAGCTCTAATATCCTGTAATCCATGATGATGAGTTCCTTAGCTAGATTCAAAACTCCTTGAAGGGCTTATTGATTCTGGAAGGAGGAAGTTGGCGGTTAGAATGTATACTGATCTGAAATCAAATCAATTTCTATATTGCTTCCTGGGCTTATCGGGAAATTCCACTCCTGTCTGAAAATGAACTAGTCTCTCCAAAAGAGTGAGCCTTACTGTAATCTCTACTTGCAGCAAGTATCTAGCTAGTGTCTCCCAGATCTCTTGTACGAAGCTCACACTTCATAGAAGGGACTTGCATACTGATTTCAAAGTCATAATAATCTAGTTAAGGAGATAAACAGTTCAATCTTGAAACACAAAGAGCACCCATTATACAGCAATTTATGAATATAGATCGTACTCACCCCCCTCAATTTTCTTTAATGCACAGAGTAAAGACTCCAGCCTGAGTTGTTCTTCTCTTTCCTGAAGTTCTTTATTTCATTTATTTACTTAAACTCCTAAACATCCTATCTATAAGATGCTGTAGGAAATAAAAATCAGAGAATTCTTGAATATGATTATTATAAAGGCCCATTTTCAAAGATCATGATTTGTTAGTCTAAGATTCTATGACTACAGTTATCAACATGATGGTTGATCAACGTGATGGCCCCATTAGAAAATGCCAAGAATTCAAAGACACTTGTGTGATGAGTCATTGCCATTTAGCTTCTTCCACAAATGGCCTTAACCTAAGCAGGACTCTTAAGTCAACAAGTGGTTGTTGCTAGAAAAAGCATTTGCAATTTAACAGTGAAGTTTTAACTACTTTTCAGTTTCTACTGGTGGTTCTTTAACCTACAGCATAAAATTCAGAGTCTGAAGGACTTAGATAGAGATGGGGCCCAGTCCTTATGCAGTGTGTAAACTCCCTCCACCCTCTACATGGTTGTCCAGCCACTGTTAATACATCAGTGCTGTCCACTAGCAATAGACTGTGAGCAAAAAATAAAGCCACATATGTAATTTTAAATTTTCTAATGATCACACTAAAAAAGTAATAGGTGAAATTAATTTTAACATTGTTTTAACTCAGTAGGTCCAAAACATTATTCCTTCAACATGTAATCATTATAAAGTTATTAATGAGATATTTTACATTCATTTCTTTTTCATACCAAGCCTTGAAAATTCAGGGTATTTTACAATTAAAACACATCTTAATTTGGACTAACCACACTTCAGGTACTCAACAGTCACATGTAGTTCGTGGCTACTGCATTGAACAGCACAGATGTACGTAGTCACAAAGGAAAATTATCTTCAATACCCTCTGACCCTCCTCTAGAAACCCATTACACTTTTTCTTTTTTTTCTTTTTTTTTTTTTTTGCAGTACGCGGGCCTCTCACTGTTGCAGCCTCTCCCGTTGCGGAGCACAGGCTCCGGACGCGCAGGCTCAGCGGCCATGGCTCACGGGCCCAGCCGCTCCGCGGCATGTGAGATCTTCCTGGACCGGGGCACGAACCCACATCCCCTGCATCAGCAGGAGGACTCTCAACCACTGAGCCACCAGGGAAGCCCCTATTACACTTTTTAACAGCTCTAGGGATCAGAAAGTTCTTCTTGTGTTGCAATGACATCTGCATATTTTCAATTTCTCCCCTTAGTCCTGGTTCTACTGTCTCAATCCTACTTTGAATACTACTGAAATTTCACATTGATTTTCAGTAGTGACAGTATTATCGTCGTAATGTAACCCTGGTTATGCTCAAGTTTTCTCTTCTTAAACCACATTTCTCCATTTTTGAAATTGGATTTTTTTAGATCAGATACAGAATTTTCTATTTAGAGTTATTATCCCCTTGCTAGTTGACTCATCGTTTCAGATCGACCCAGTTTCTTTTGGAACAGAATTCTCACAACTAACTAATCAGGTATTCCTCTCAGTTTCTTGTTATCTAATTATGGAATCAGATGACTATCAGCATTGTCATTTAATTTGGTGATAAATACATTAACTTGGACAGGGCATTTATGACTTGCTGTGAGAATCATCCTCCCAGGCTAAGTGCTGTCCACAGTCACCCCATATATGTTACAGTCCTTTGAACAGTTATAAAGTCACCAACTAACTGGTCATTTCAGTCCACATTTCTTCATCATCCCCACCAGGACATTATGATTCACCTTGTCCAATGTCCTTCCCAGACAGTCAAGTTCTCAGCTGTCAGAACAGGAAATAAGTTAATACTTCTTGCTTAATTCAGCGAACCCATGGTGAGCTTGATCCAGAACCACATTTTTCTCTCTCCAGGCTTCTGTCACCTTTCATGTCCCTCATAGCTCTTCAAAATAATTGGCAATAGTTCATGGTTCTCATCTTTTGGTTTCCTCATCCCAGGGATCTTGTATAAATTAAGTAGTTGGTCTTCATTCTTTTTCAGCATTCATTCTTTCCTGTTAATATTTTTTCTATTCTTTAGATCTGAAAATTAGTTTCAAACATTCTTGGCATAGGTTATATGACTCAATTTTTAAATCATCGTTACGGTTGGCTTATTGAAACAGGCTCGTTTGCATGTGTGAGTGTGTGTGTGTGTGTGTGTGTATGTGTGTGTGTGAATTTTCCTATCAGTGCAAGTTTCTGAAGTCAAAAGGGTCTTGTTATTAGAGTGATGAGAAAATATTTACTTCTTGGATCAGAGGAAGAGAGAGAACAAGCTTTTTGCGTAGAAATCATGATTTCCAAGGGTCTGCTAATGTTACTTTCTTTTTCCTTTATCTTTTCCCCCTACTGATTCACTTGTTTTGGCAGCACGGCTTGTTCTACTCTTCTCCTATTATTCCAACTTGCTGCTTCTCTTTAAATTAAAGGGCTAGGCATCATTTTTTTTTTTTTTTTCCCAGTAACACGATCAATGGGTCAAAAGGTTTGTTTGTTTGGAAGCGAAAAGCAACCCATCAGAGGCCCAGTGGAAGGATATATATTTGTCCAGCTCCTTCTAAAGTTAGGTCCTATGTGTGGTCCAAAGCAGGGTCATATTATCAGCTCATCACTGACTATACTGTGTTTTAATTTTCTGTTCTGGGGAGTGGCTCACCCACTCTTCTGTGAACTCCTGGATGTCAGGGGCTACATCTTATTAATCTCTGCGTTATCAGCACTTTATGCTTCATAGACATTCCATAAATACTGTGCCATAAATGAAAGAGTTAATGAATGAATCACTTATCTGACACTCACGTGCAACTTCTCCTGGAGTGCTTCTTGTTCTGAAATACTGCTTTGCTAGTCAACCCATTACGATGTTGGATAACTTTAATGACAAAAAGCTTTTCTTTGGTATTAAGCTAAAACCTATCCTCAGAACTTCCATTTTCCCATAGAAAACATCTTTCCCATGTATTTATTCTAAATATTAAACTGAAGGCTTCAGGCCTGATGAAGATAGCAATTTTGTTTTCAACAGGAAGTACTGTGCTTATTCCTTTGCTTGTTCAACCATCTTCATTCCAGTGGCATTCCAGTGGCAAGTTTCTGGCATGCCAGCCACACAGGTCATCTAGGGAGAAATCCAAATTCCATTTAGACACATTTTGAACTCCTCTAAATATTGTACTTTCTCAGGCTTCCAGGGAGCCAGTGTTTATCACTGGATGAGCACAGTTACAGAGAGATCAAGGACTTAGTTTATTCTGGGTCACATCCATTATAATGGCCTAGTTTAGACCAAGGAGTCCTCTTGTTCCCAAGTACTTTCCTGGGTCTTAGACTGAAATTTTCTGCCACGTTGCCCTCCTTCCCAGGATAAATCCATGTGCCCAGGCTGTGGCTGCTTTTTCTTTATTCTAAAGCAGCAGTGCTGTTTTTCATAGCTCTGATTCTCTCCTCTTTTCACGGCCAGACAATACAGTATGCGGAACCCAGTATCTGACACTCATATCTGGCTCAGAGCTGGTTTGTGAATCACATGTCAGAGCAGAACTTTAAATCTCACGTCCAACACAAAGAGAGATGACGCCAGTGTTTTGAAATGTCTTTTAACACAAAATATGTCAATTCAGTGACCCCCCTCCAACCCTGCCCTTTTCTTTCTTCCTTGCATTTTTTTGAGATGTTTAGAAGCTGTGTCATCTTTGTTTTGTGAAATCTGATCTTAGGGTAAAAGTATGTCAATATTGTGAAGCTGCCCTAAAAAACACTGCAAGGAACATGAGACCATGATTATGCCAGCTTTGATCATACTGATTCCACTAATTAAAAATTCCACCAAGAAGAGTGCTGTGGAATCCTGTAAACCCTGTGAATTACCTAATAATGATAGAAATATTCAAAGCATTAATGATTGATGAACAGATGTGAAGAGGCAATGCAAACTTATGGGAAACCATTTCTGATGGTGATGTCAGCAAGGAAAAATTTGCAGACATAATTACTAAAAAATTATCAGAGACTTCCTTGTCAAGTATTTTGTATGTTTATAAAGCTGTTGGTGACTCATTTTAGAAGTCTGGGAGACTTATTTGACTTGGAATCAGGATTTTATTATAGCTTAGCTGTTATGTAATAGTTTACTCAGACTGATGGGGAGATATTCTTCCATGTCAACATAACTTGTGTGTGTGCAGTGAGATTTCCTTGTAGTTATTTCAGTAATTCATATCTGAATGTTTTCCCATCTTTTCATGCCTGGAGTATATTCTCCAGTTTACAAAATGGAGCACAAGAGCGGCTGTGAGATGAATTATTCAATAGATTACCACGAACTCTGATAACTATTAAGGACCTACTGCATAGCACAGGGAACTCTACTCAATACTCTGTAATGGCCAATATGGGAAAAGAATCTAAAAGAGAGTAGATATATGTATCTACATATGAAACTAATTCAACATTGTAAATCAACTATACTCCAATAAACATTTTAAAAAATAAAATAAAAAGATAACCACGAACTCTGATGGTTTAGGGCATTGGCTCAAAGTTGCTTTAGATCTTGAGTTTGGTAATGTCATGTGGAGTGCTGTCTCTAGCATGCCATAAACACAGTATACGAATTTTCTGTCATACGTATGTAGGGCTACTCAGCACAGTAAGTCCTCTATGGCTATCCTAAGGTCAATACCACACTTAGTCAAGTTTTACCCACAGACCCTCGAATTCTAATGCTTGAGTGCAGTCATCTGGGTACATCTAATTTTGAGGTTGGCTGGCTATCGTTTGATCAACACCTCTCATCGCTAACTGGAAAGAAGCATTTCATTTGGCATCTCCAATACACTAATAGCAACCAGATAGACGTTGTGTCTGTCTCTTGCCTCAAACTTTAATGATGTTATTGTCTCCAGAACAACTTCAAAAGAAACATAGCCTGAAAAATGTGATGATTTCCAAGAAGGGTTGGGTGTTGTCTTTGCTCTGAAGGGGCTAATGTGGAGATATAATTAAATAGAATAAGCAGAGAGGACTCCTGTACTCTGTTCTTGGCTCTACAACTGTCTCTCTGCTACTGTACCATTGATACAGTAGCAATAGGTTTTCTGTTTTCTCTATCTATAAGTTTCTTTATCTATTGACTTAGAGAATCAGCATTTAGCCGTAAAGCTATATGAAGTCTGAATATTTGCCTACATGGGTTTATATACAAATATGAGACTTTAAACACTTTTCCATGAATTTATGTTCTTATTTGATATCCTATTTGATAGGATATGTGGTATTTCTGTCTCTACAATATAGATTAACGTGGAGGGCAGCAAGGGTGGACAGATAAGATAGGGGAAGAGAAGAATTTGAAACAGCAGATGAAAAGTAGTGGACTTGCTCCTTAGGGAAAATGAAGGGCAGTAATATATTTTGGATGATAGCTGCATAATTCTTCAACACTAACCACAGAAATGCCTCTGTTTTGTAGTCATGAGTAATGAAGAACATTTCATGATCCAGAAAAGTCACAGAAAGTCACAGTACAAAGGCACTACTTCCTTTTGGCGAGTTTTTAGTTTACAATAAACAAAGCTGCTATTTTAATTCCTGAAGCACACATTGTCACGCAAGATGGTCCCAAGAGGAAGGCATTGTGCTTCCTTTTGGCATCTTCTGAAAGTTCTCTAAAGCAATGATGCAGCTCTGCCATTTCATGGTAAGCATCACACATGCTACTAATACCTTGTGGAATTAGGCTGAGTGGTAACAGGGTCCAAGGGTCGCGGGCCAGGACTCTGTATATGGACTCAGAAATCACAGTTAGTTTATAATGGAGAAGGCTGGTTTGGGGAGGTGGAGAGCAGCGCGATCACCGTGTTTCAGGAGGTGTGATAGAGTCAAAGTCCAGTCAGGACACCGGCCAAGAAGAGAAGAGGGTAATTGGATCCGTGTTGGGGACAGGCTTCCGTTGCGGGGTGTGCCCATAAATGCAACTCTGCCGGGGAGTGGTTTTTTCTGGTTCCATGTGCCTGTTGCTGCCTCCGCATCTCCAAAGATCCAGAGGCTGAGGAAACTCACTTCTTAGCTCCCCTTTCCTCTTGATCTTTACTGAGAGGGTGGACAACACAAACAATAATCATAAAAATAGTAATTAGCCTCTACTGAGTCCTTGCTATGTGTAGAGCAGTTTACTAAATGGTTAAATGTATGACCTCATTGAATCCTTTCACCAGTCTTTGGAACTTGGTATTATTAATTCTATTTTAAAGATGGGGAAACTGAGGCTTAGAGAGTGGCTTGCCCAAGATCACCAAGCTAGTCAATGGCAGAACAGAACTCAAACCCAAGCTCTCTGACTCCAGGGCTGAGGCTCTTGAACATGATTCTACATAGCTCCTCACATATGGAATTTGAAAGGTTTGGTGTCAGAGGCGATCGATGTTATTGGTCAAAATGGAGAAAGAAGTTGAAGAGTCTTTGGATTCCAAAGTGCATCTTCCACATAATGTCACCGAGTTCCTGCTTTTTCATTCCCATTGCTGATACTAGAGCATAATCACCATCACCTCTTACCTGAACATCTTTGAAAAATATTATCTCTTGCTAATTATAATATCATTATATACTCATTGTAGAAATTATGGAAAATAAAGAGAACAGCAGAAAAAATATCACCTATAATGTCCCTAGTTAGAAGTAGATGTATGCTTTATTTTAGCTACTGTTCCATGTGTATTTTAGAGGTATACATATATTCATATCCATCCATACACATATGGGTATATATGTATACTTATATCTTTTTTTACCTTACAACGTTTCTCACTTAACTTAATAAAATAAGCATTTTCCTCAAGTTATTACAAACTCCTGGCAAATGTATTTTTTAATAGACTTTATTATTTTTAGATCAGTTTTAGGTTCATAGCAAAACTGAGCAGAAGGTACAGAGGTTTCCTATAGATCCCCTGTACCCACACATGCACGGCCACCCTTGTTATCAACATCTCCCTCCAGACTGGTACACTGGGTACATTTGATGCACCTACTTTGACATATTATAATCACATGAAGTCCATAGTTTATATTGGGGTTCAATGCTAGTATTGTACATTCTATGGGTTTGGACAAATTTATAATGATATATATCTACCATTGTAGTGCCAAACACAGTAGTTTCACTGGCAAATGTACTTGAATGATTATGGAATATTCAGACCTACCTCTATGATTAGTCCTTGCAGTGATGTCTTACTTTCTACTTAGTATAAATAATTATGTAATCAACATCTTTATGCCTCAAGGATTCTCTGGCAACAACCTTTTATCTCTGCCTCTTCTCTGTCTTTTCCGACTTATACCATAAGGATAGCTGCGGCCAAACAATTTTCCTCAAAGGCATGCTTTGCTCTGATGCATATGTACAACACTGTCTGTCAAAACCAATTTCAGTTTTTTAGCCTGGAACAGAAAGTGTCTGGCACTGTTACCGTTGGGCCCAAAGAATTGTAAAGGAGTGAATGAATTGTGTGTATCTTGTATATACCTCTCGTGTTTCCTGAGCACAGAGTCTGTGATATATTTATCTGTGTCCCATATAGTGTCCAGCAAGTTCCATGCATATATAGGTGCTTAATTACCAAATGAATTGATCTGCGCCTCCTTATTTTCCTTGAGTACAGGAAACTATGAGGTTGTTGTAATTTAGGCTGAAATTAGAAAGACAGGTTTCTGGGTTATTGAGTGTCCAATGCTGCTAAACTGATGCTGTATAGGACTCCGGAAATATTAGGATATTTTCTGAAGTACATAGACATGTTAATGTTACAGACTTCATAAAACCATGTTATGATAGAATTGTGTGGGATTTTTGTAGTCACTGGGTTTGACCTTTTAATTTCATGGAGAAGAAAAGAGGGCCAGGGAGGTGCCTGAGGTCACCAGCCCTTTCTGTTAGAGCAGGACCAGGAGGGTACGTTTTTGTGCTCTGAATCCAGGCCTCATTGGCTACAACTTTCTGCCTTGGCTTTCCCAGAACAGGAAGATCAGATGAAAACAAAAAGTCTCTGACCAGATTTAAGTACTTGTTTGCATCGGGCTTGGGAAATTGGGTGCAAGTTTCCTTTTGATTTAGTTGCTGTTCTTTAAGAGCTCTTAAATTTATGTCATTGTGTTAAAGTGGATATTTGTATCTAAAAGCCTGTTCCTGATTCCTCAGGGTACTTCAGAGGTCAAATTTCACTACTAAACTACACTTCCGTCAGAATACACTTTTAGGTGCCAGATTCCTTCTAGCTGAGTAATGAACATTTCTTCAGTATTAAATAATCAGAGTCATTGGATCTTAGAAAAGATCTTAAGACCATTAGCTCCAATGACCTTGTTTTATATTCAAGGAAATTGAAAGTTTGAGAGGTCCTGACTTTATGAGCAACCAGGACCAGAAATCTTTCCAAGACAGCATGCAGTTATCATCTTAGTGTAAAGTCTGGAGGAAATGAAGGAGCCTTGGGTCTTGCCCTCATGAGGGTTGTATAATGATGCTACAGCTACTGGTCAGCTTTTGCTGGTGAGCACAGAGGAGATATTTCCAAAGTCAAACAAGTAGGATTCAGGATTCAGACAATGACTTGACCTGGATGATTCAAAGACGAATGTTAGCGACATCAAAGGGGTTGGTGATGAAGAAGTGAGCTCTTACTAAAATAACCCTATGCTTTGTCATGGCCTCATTCTCCAGCCAATGTGTTCACAGATGTACGGCATTTTCCTTCACTTGGTATCTCCTGCATTTAGGACACTGATCTATATCACAGTAGTGTGTTGAATGAATGAATGGTCTGATGGCTAAGCAAGCCTAGATCTGTTATATTAAATAAGAAGGAAAAGAAATAAAACAAAAAATCAGCAGCACAATAAAAATACCCCAAATACATCTCTGGTAGTAGGTTATAAACATTTCAGATATAAGTATAGGCTTTGTTCACTATATCTGGCCTGAGAAATTGGACTTCAATTACTTAGGTCTGAGAAACAAGGGAAAGAGGAGTAAATCATGGGGTAGAAACCACAGAATCAGTGTGTGAGAGATCACATATGATCCCTCAGGTATGTTTTCTCATCCATCCATCCATTCGTTCATCCATCCATTCATCAAACACCTGCCTAGTGCCATCTGGTGGGATACACAAATGTCAAGGTGACTGCCTTTAAAGAGTTCAGGAATCTACTCCAATGTCCCCCCTTCTTACACTAAATCTGTATGTTGTGTTGCATAAAATGAAATGAGAAAATGCTGAATGGAAGGCATCTTAAAGGAAGTTTGGCATTATTCCTTATGTGCTCTTCACAGGATCATGAGGATGCTGTCTAATTAATTCTTGATTTTGTCTCTAGACCTGGGAATTTGAAAATGATTCTGGAATTTCCTTCAAACAAGTTACCTTTCCTCCAAAGGCATTTGTGCATCTCAAGAATGCAGCGAGGGATGGCTGCTCTTCCAGCAGGTCCAATATCATGAACTCTGCAGAAATCCTCACTGTGGCTAGGCACGTTCAGGCTCTCAGTCAGTCCTTTCACGGGCAAAAGCTTATTTGCTCTGCGCCTACATCACCCAGAGATTAGTTAAGCAAACCCACAAACACAACGGTTTGCGTATGAGATATCATGCTACTTGGAGTGACCTAAGATTTCTAAAAATGCTCACACCCAGCCACTCTGAATGACTACCCAAAATGTAGTAGAGTGAGAGAGTCTTGTAAAACTAACTGCAAGAACTTGGGAGAGGCCAAAAGGAGGGAGGAGACGTCAGCCCATAATATGTCCTACCAACCTCCCAGAATCCTTCACGCTGGAATCCATCTTGGCTGAGAGAAGCACACGCCACCAGGAAGAACCCCAAGTCAGACCGAATATGGGCCAAGCAAGATGATTAGCCAGAGGCAACCCGGAAACTAACCCCATTACCGTAAAACCTGAGACTGCGAGCCACATGGCAGAGCAGTCCTCCTGGGTTCCCTTACTCTGCTGCTCTCCACCCGGGCATAAAGTCTTTTGCTTTGTCAGCAGCACATGTGTCTCCTCACGCAATTCATTTCCGAGTGTTAGACAAGAGCCCGCTCTCGGGCCCTGGGAGGGGTCCCCCTTCCTGCAACGGTTGGGTCATGCGTCTTCTGAGGTGAGGACAGGACCCCAGGTCTCCTGATTCCCATTCCATGTGCTCTTTCCACTTTATTCCACACCATCATACTACTTTTCATGATCCTTAGGAAAGGATGTAGTTTCCTCTTTCTAGCAAGAATAGACTTTTGACCAAAAAGAAAAAGGAAAGTGCCTTGAAAACCTCAGCCTGTGTTTTCATGCAACGAGGCTCTTTTCCCATCTTAGAGAAAGGAGATTTCACCGCAGGTTGCTCCTTTGTGGCAGGGAGGAGAATCAGGCCCTCTGTGGAGCCATTAACTGCCTGCTATATTGTGATTGATGGATATCAATTTCCGTGTCCATATCTCTGCTCTTTGACGTCATCCATTTGTAGACAAGCCTCCAGACGTGTAGGTTGGCTGAGGGAGGGAAAGACATTTCTCAGCCCAGCCCGCTGACTAAACAGCCATTAGAGTCTCTAGACCAAGATGATTCTGTTTCTCAGAGCTTTTTCTCAGGTTGCTACCCTCAGCCTGGTTTGGAGGTACTGCGGGCTCATTGACTTTCCTCCCCAAAGTAAATGAAAGCCCTCCTGCATGGTGAGCTGGGAAAGGCCAGCACCTGCTCTGCCTTGCTATTCTTCTCTCTGGCGCCCTGGGGAGCGCTGCTCTGCGAAACAGGAGCTGGTCTGTGCCTGCTGCCAAGCAGGGAACCCTGATTAGAATAATGCCCAGCAGGTTTCTGCTTTCTCTTCTCCTTTCCCACCCTTAAACAAACTAGGGGATTGCTGTTGCTATGGGCCAAAATAACAAGACCTGAGGGCTTTTAATTGTTATTTCAAAGACCCGAGCCATCATCCATGGGAAGGAAAGCTAAAGAGACGGTGAAGGCGATTGTAACCTACTGAACTTAATGAATGAGAACGACTTTCTTCAAAGGATGAACAAATTTATGTTTGGAACGAAACATTCTTTGTTTTAGCCAATGTCGACCACAGTAACGCAGTCAAGGTGGATGATCTTGGGTGCAGGTGGGAACTGCCTTGGATAGGATTTGAAGTTGGAGGTGGGCAGGGCTTCAGTTCTTTCAGGATCTTTCATTTTGTTTGTTAGTACAGATGAGAGAGCTACCTCTCCTCCCGTCTTCCTCTCCCTTCTCTTTCCCTTCCATTCCTCTTGCGTCCTCTCCTCTTTCTCCTGAAGCTGAAGTGGATCCTGAACTGGAGGGTGGAGGACAACTCCTACAGTTTTCATCATCCTCCCAGCAAGTCCTGCCTAAAGGCAACTTGGGTCGTTCCTGGGCGAAATACTCACTCACAAGATGAGACGGGACCTACACAAGTTTGAATGTGTAACGTCTGTCAACTGAAACTGATTTTCACCCCTAAATCCCAATAATAGGTCCTTTATGAATACTTTAAAAATTATTATCCATCTCATCTTGGGCAATTTTTCTTGGGGAGATGTTTTGATAAGAAAATGTGAACTGAGTGGCCAAAGTTAGACCCAGGTAAGTTAGGAGAATTACTAGGTGTGTGAGGAAGTTACAGGAGAAGGAACATGGTGGCTGTAGTTTTGTAGGTTTAAACAAACAAGCAAAAAGCTAAAAGTATGACAAAATAAAAGCAAGACCCATTCCTTAAAAATTTAAAAATAGAGCTACCGGGCTTCCCTAGTGGCGCAGTGGTTGAGAGTCCGCCTGCCGATGCAGGGGACACGGGTTCGTGCCCCGGTCCGGGAAGATCCCACATGCCGCGGAGCGGCTGGGCCCGTGAGACATGGCCGCTGAGCCTGCGCGTCGGGAGCCTGTGCTCCGCAACGGGAGAGGCCGCAGCAGTGAGAGGCCCGCGTACCAAGAAAAAAAAAAATATATATATATATAGAGAGAGAGAGCTACCATATGATCTAGCAATTCCACTCCTGGGCATATATCCAGAGAAAACACTAACTCAGAAATATACATGCACCCTTATGTTCATAGCAGCACTAATTACAGTAGCCAAGACGTGGAAGCAACCTAAATATCCATCGACAGATGAATGGATAAAGAAGATGTGGTGCATATATTCAGTGGAATACTTACTACTCAGCCATATAAAAGAATGGAGTAATGCTATTTGAGGCAACATGGATGGACCTAGAGATTATCATACTAAGTGAAGTAAGTCAGACAGAGAAACACAAATACCATATGATATCACTTCTGTGTGGAATCTACAAACTGATACAAATGAACTTATTTACAAAACAGAAACAGACTCACAGACTTCAAAAACACACTTATGGTTACTAAAGGGGAAAGGTGGGGGGAGGGATAAATTAGGAGTTTGGGACTGACATATACACATTAATATATTTAAAATTGATAATCAACAAGGACCTACTGTATAGCACAGGGAACTCTGCTCAGTATTCTGTGATAACCTAAATGGGAAAAGAATTTGGAAAAGAATAGATACATGTATATATAAATCTGAATCACTTTGCTGTACACCTGAAAGTAACACAACATTGTTAATCAACTATACTCCAATATAAAATAACAATTAAAAAAAATTAAAAGCAAGACCCAAACAGGATAGCAACTTTATCATCCGGAATGGCTGAGCCATAATCCTGCCAAAGAGGTAAAGGTATATTAGGTGAAATATTATGTTGTTCTTTCTGTGGTTTTGGTTTCTCCATTTTTTTTTCTTTTTTGAAAAGAGAAAATCTCCCCCCTAGAACACAGTTTGATAGGAGTTAATTAGAATAGAGTAGAATCGAGAAATGGAGGGTGTTAAGATGTTTGTGGAGACATTGCATGACCCAGGAGCTTAAAAGTGCTTAAAAGCACTTAGTTTTTCCTGCCTCTACAAGAGAGAGAGAGAGCCTCTCATTCAATCCTTTGAAGGTCTGCTACTCAGTAAGGACGTAAGTCCCGGTCTATGTGAATCAGTTCAAGTCAACACAAGTGACGACTTATGTTCTGAGCATTCAGGGGAGGCTGGAACTCTGCACAGTGCTGCTGGTAACCTTAGGAGGCTTGTGCCCACGATGACCAGATCTGCTGAGGCAGTTACAGACTGAGATTGTAGATGGAGTATGTTGATGACACATATAAGTCACTAAACCTTGTTCTCTGAAAGGAGTCTGGGGTGCTGCAGTATGGGAAGCTGTTGGTTATTACGTGATTTTTTTCCTTTTGGGATGCTTAGAGAAGAAGAAAACCTTGGTGTGTGTCTTCAATAGTTCCTCCAACTCGTGGAGAACTGACATTTAATTCAGAGAAAGGAAAAGAAATACATATATATATATATACACACACACACATGCACACCATACTTATGTATGTATGTAATATAGGCATAGATATGTTTCTGTGTGTAAATATCTTTGTGTGTAAAAAACACTTGTTAATGAAATTGATGTAAGTATCTTTTACTCCCTGACCCCATCTATATGTATGCCACAATTAATTAGGGCATAATTTTTCACTTTGCAAAACAGTTTTTCGTTCACAAAATGATTCCCTAGAAGGTTATAAATGAATGAACTAGTAAGCTGCCATTGGTTTCTTAAAATAGGATTTGCTAAAGTACCATTCATAGTAATTAGCATTTATAAATCTTTTCTCTTGTGCCAGGTACCGAGCTAAGAGCTTTATATGAAATATCTCATTGAAATCTTCCAATCACCCTAGGAGGTAAGGTACTATCATTATCCCCTGCCTTACAGAAATTGAGATTTAGAAAGTTCAATAACTTGCCCAAAGTCACACTATTATTAAGAGGTGTAGCTGGGATTTGATCCTAGCCAGTTGAATTCTAGGCCCTGTACCTACCTCTTTTAAGGGCATTTCTATATTTGGGTATCATGGCTCTTATATAAAGTGACACATCTGCACAAATAGTTTGAGCAAAGCAACGCACACAACTAAGATGTGAAGACAAATAAAAATATTAACCCTTGCTTTGGATCCAAATGCTTGGTCAATGTTTTCCTTTCCGTCATTAAGGATTCTGCCTGCTGTTTTTTTTTTTAATTTTTTTTGAAGTTTGGAAAAATCTTATATCAAATAAATTCACTGAACTCTGTATCACCATGTGGCAAATTCTAGTACTGGGCATGGAAAGACAGACACAGTATTAAAAGAATGTGGAGAAACTGCCAATCTAGATTTTTCTCTTTGTAAGAAAGTACACGCCCCTTGATACAGAATAGACTATGCAGGGACCAAAGCGTTTGACTATTGAACCAGAAACTGTTAATTTTGATGTGATGAATCACCCTGCCTGCTCAGATCTTATGGAAGTGAGGCCAAATCCAGCATTTTGTAATACTGCCCAAGGACAATCGGGTCCAGCACCTGCAGGCTTGGAAAATCCACTGGATCCCTCTTCCCTCCCACATATACTCCCAATAGACACACACCACATATAGAAAGAGCCATGCATGAGTGATAGACTTGGAGAAATGACCATTATTTGTTCAGTTAAAATGAAAGACAGAATGGTTTTCCTAGAAACACCAGCAAGAAAAAGGAAACCAGCAAGAGGCATCCTGATTCTAGCAGGGGGATGAATGGGTGTGAGAAAATGCGAGGGAGACTTCTTGGATAAACATAACTGAGGTTAAAGGTCATGGCAGCCCCAGCCAGGCGAAAATATGGAGGAGACGGATGTGCCAGCCTGGGCAAGCTGGGTGCGATCTGTCAGGGGAAGTGAGGAGTGGGGAGCGGAAGGGTGTCCATGACCTATGCTTATCTTTTAGCTGAAGTTTTGATCTCAAGGCTGGGAAAGACGAGGCCAGAAATAAATGTTTAGGGCATGACATTCTTTCCATGTTAGGACACCACATTCTTGCTATTTGGTGACAAATGACTGAACAGCAAACTGGGTCCCATTTATGATCTAATTCAGTAAAAATGAAACTCTGGGCAGCTGCTTCAGAGCATTCCAGGAAAGAGTTAAAGCTGAATCTTGCTGCTTCACTCTTCTCTTCCTTTTTGGTGAATGATGGGCTGGGATGCTGAACTGGCGGTCTTCCAGGGGTGATTTTTCTCCCTTTCTCTGCATTTTTGTTTTCTGCCTTCATGGAAGAGAGCAGCTCTCTGGCCTTACCTCTTCCCCTTGGCTTGAAATTATTCATGATGAGCATATACCTTCTATCTGAAGGCTGCAGATAGAAAGGAAAAGAAGTGAAAATAATTACCACTTTAGAAAAACCCGGAGAGAGATGGACTGAGCTTGTGGGTGTGTCTGGGTGTGCGTGTTCCGTGTAGGAAGTGTTTGAGAGGAGTCCAGTTAGGGGAACTTGTTGCAATAATTCTCCAACTGCCTGAACAAAGCTTCCAATAATACATGGTGACATTTACACAAATATTTGTGGTTGTGCTTTCCATTTCTTCTTATAGGAAACAAGTGAGATTTTGAAATGCTTGAGTGGTGCGATCAGTAGACAGTAGTGGGAAAGAATTTCCCTGAAACTCGACTTGCAATCAAAATAAGGAAGGAAGATCTGAAAGAACTGAGGTATTTCAGCTAATCAGGATATGGCACTTTCCGACATCTGGATGTCCAAACAAGTGTTTTGAATTCAATACTATTAACATGTGTCACTTTAATGAATATTTTCCCTTGGAGCCAATGGGGTAGTTACATTTTTGGCAATCACCTCGTGGTCTGTTGCTTACATTACCTGACCCACAGGCCATTTTCCTTGTGTTGGCTGTGGGAAAGAAAACAAAGTGGAAAATATCTCAGAACCTGGAAAACTGTATTGAAAACGCAACTCATCTTTTAATTGAACCACTTCAAATAGAAGCTCTCTAAGGACGATCTTCTCACCGTTCTTGTGACATCATATGTAACGAAAAGAATCAGTTCTCTTTGTATCAAAAAGATGGGGAAAAATCCCACAAGATGAGATGGGATTTTTTTTTTTTTTTAAGCCTGAAATAGAAGGTCAGGTCTCTGCATTCATTCTTTTGACTTTTAACAAAACCAACCAAAGACAAGTAACTTCCTTGGAGCAAAAAGTGTTTTCAAGAGGTCAAGAATAAGATATCCTAACTGATCATTTCAAAAGCCCCATATAGGAGCATCACCCCCTGTTCTGAAATGTGGTTTCTGCTCTTTGCAGAAACTTTAAACACATTGTATTTCCTGTAAGGAAGAGTCCATGGCTAATTCCAAGGGCCTTTATGTGGAGCAAGGAGGAAGGTGAAGGGCAGCCCTAGGCTGACTGCTCTGTGTGTGTGTGTGTGTGTGTGTGTATGTGAGTGTGAGCATGTCCATGTGTATGAACATGGGTATGTGAATATGTGAGTGTATGTGAGTACCTGTGTATATATGAGTGGATATGCATATGTGTATGCGTATAGGCGAGTATGTTTCCCATTAGCTCATTGAGGTAGTTCATCAGAATGCTTTTAAAGGCATGGACTTTGGAATCACAGGCCAAAGGTTACATCATTCTCTAGCTGAACAATCTCTGACAGATTGCTTCGTCTTCCTCGGCCTCAGTTTCCTCATCTGTGAATGGAGATACGAGCAGCACCCATCTCCTAAGGGTGCCATGAAATAGGACCTGGGATGTGATTTGCACAGTGCCTGATATAAAAAGCTCTCAATCACAACCTTGGGTATCATTGACTGGAGAGCTCTCCCCTGCACAGCTCCTGGAGGAGTTCGTGGTTTTGTTGTTTTGTTTTTAAATAAAGTGGGTGTTCCATCTGTGCTGTGGATTCTCTGACTCATGGCAGCATGTGGATTTTTGTTTCAGACAAGCCATCCACTTACTTGGCCAGGACGCCTGCACTACTTCCCATCTGAAGGCCCAGGGGCACACAGAGCAAAGATCCACTATGCTATCACTGCAGTTACATGTGTGCAGAAGGGGCTTCTACCCTCCTACACACCATCCAGTCCAGGGTACAGAGAGTCCTCCACAGATGGGAAAGAAGGGAGCCAGGTCTAAGGAATGTGATGGACTCTAGGTCCAGGGGATAATTTTGTTTCAAACTGACTTTGAATTCCATTGAGTAGCTGCTGAAATTCCCATGTGTTGCTCTAAGAAGCAGTAAAAGACAGACTGGGAAGGCACACCGCCTTTGCATCTGAGAGGCCATTACCACACTGGGTTGGTGTAATACTTCTGGTGGGATACTCCTTCTGACTGCTTGTGATGGCCACTTTCCAGCTACCTCTCCTATCTTCAAACTCCATGTTTTCTATACTCCCTTTGTAGGGAAATATATTTGGAAAGCTGGGTCAGTTATGGCTTCAGAGTAGTTTACTTATGCATTCACCAAATCCTCATTGAATATCCTTCTAGGTGGCAGGCACAATGCTAGATACTGGGAGAAGAGAGTCATTTAAGACACTGTCCCTAATTTCAAAGTGTTCCCAGTACAGTTAAGAAGAAAGGCAAGTAAATTAGTGATTTCAGAATGGGGTGGCAGAGCCTGGGATGAATGTAGTAGCACAAGATTTATGAGATGGCAGGCAGAAAGAAGAGAGAGGTTAAGTAATGTGTCCAGGGTCATAAAGCTTGTATGGGGTGGAGGCAGGGTTCAAGCCTGGTTTCTCTGACTACGAAATCGTACACACTAAGATATATGCCTCTTTCTTCGGTTGCCTGCATCAAAGATTTTAACAGATAACTAAAAAAGTATCCTTCAATTCTGAGATGAAAGTTCTACAATCATACTAATGTGGGCTTTGTCAGTGAAACATTTTAAAATTATACATTATTTTTAAGACACAAAATGTAACAGTGCATTGTAGTGATAGGAACCAGGCTAACAGAGTGGCAAAGGCCAAGACATACAACCAGATAAAAAATAAAAATCATTGACGGTGCACCTGTCATATCTGTATCAAATTGCACGTTCACGGGGCCTTCAGAAGTTCTTTTCGTCAGTTAGGATTGCGTTAGCCTGCATGTAACAGACACAAGGCATGGTGGCTTCAATTAGGGCTAAAGTGGTAGTTCAGGGCTGGTGTAGCCATTCAAAGAAGCCACCGAAGGCGCAGGCTTTTTCTAGCTCCCTATCCCATGGTTCTGAGCATGTGGTCTTCAACCTCATGGTTGCAAGGTGACTCCTTTGACCTCCAGGGAGTGCATTTACCTTCGAGACTGAGAAAAAGGGAGAAGAGGTGAGGGCAAAAGATACCAAGACACCTGCCAGCGTCATTCCCTTCCACTTTACTTTGTTGTCCCATGCTGGGTGATACCACCACATGGAGCTGCAAAGATTCTGGGAAAGTGAATGCTTTTCCTGGGCTGAACTGCTGCCCTAAACAGAATCTGGGCCCTGTTAGTAACGAGGAATAAAAGAATGCACATTGGGTAGGCAGCCAGCACCGTCTGCCACGTTCCCTTAAGTAGGTTAACTATTCGCTTCAACTCTTGTTTAAACCATTTGTCTCCTCACAAAACTCATTAAAATATATGTCAGGCAAGAATTCAATTCAACTCAGTCTTGTTTGAGTTATCACCTGGTCTAAATAAGTTGAGCCTGAATTACAGAATTTGACGGAACAAGGGGAGCAGATAACTTTTTACCGCTCTTGGGTGGCTGCCACCCCAAAAGGTTCTTTCTGGTGAGAGTGAACCACTTTCCCAGTTATTTTATGCTTTCAAATGAAATATTACTACACTTCTTATATTATCTGGGTTCTCTTTCATTCCTAATTTGTGCCAATAGTTATGTTCATTGGTTTGTCGTAAAAGTTTCTATAAAACATGCCTTGGATTTAGCCTAAAAATTAACAGAAGAAGAACTGAACAGAGTGTGAATACAGAGGCCAAAGAGCTCAAAAGTGAATCACTCAACACATATTTATTGAGTGTTTGCCCCAGCCAAGGTAACGACTTTATAACACAAACCTTTATTGTCTCCCTTAGCACCTGGCATACTGTACTGTATGTAAGTGATGCCCAGTGGTGTTGCTGCCTGAGACAGTTGCATCCGTCAGGGGATTTAAATGGTCAGATAAACAGTGTAATTGCATCTATCATCGTAATCAACAACGTCATCATTATATTTTTTATTAGTGGGGAATATTTGCTTTAAATATTAGTTCTAAAATGAAGTGGCTATGAGCTGGGATTGTGCACGAGGACGAGTGAAAGCTCTGGGCCGCTCCGGAGTTCTGGAAAAGAAATGAAAAGAGTAGAAAAGAAACTATCACCCTTGATGGCCCAGAGGCGAATCTTCCAGACTTTGGGTACTGCCATTCTGATGGCTGATTACTTTGATTCCTTCTATTGTAAAGCTGCTGAGCCTTGCTTCTGACAGTGAGGTGCGTAGAACAACGAACATTTTGCGTTAGGACATGTGCAAAAGGTCAACTCTATTTGCAATAGTCCATGTGGAAATGGGCCCATTTGCCGATTGGAGCGCCTAACTCTGAAGGCTGAGCAAATCAAGCCCCAATTGCAAGGTGTGCTTGAAACCAGTCAAGGAGAACTGAAATGTCAACACCTTTTGAAAGAAGTCCTTGTGATACAAATGTCAACAGATCTATTCATTCCCTTATTTATTTATTTATTTAACAAATATTTATGGAGGCCCGGCCACTTGCCTGGTACTATGTTCTATGCTATGAAAATGGCAGGAGACAAAAACCAAGTTCCTGCTCGCATAGAGCGTCCACTCTCTGGAGAAGCCAGACCATTAACTAATAAATAGGCACACACTCATGCACACACATCAGAGAGTACCAAGTCCTCAGAAGTCAAATAAAGCAGGAGAGAGGACGGAGGGTGCTGAGTAGTGGTGGGAGCGGGGTGCTGTTTTAAGACGGGCTAGTTAGGGACGGTCTCTCTGATAAGGGGATATTTCAACAGAGACCTGAAGGAACTTAGGGAGGGACGCATATGTCTCTCTGGGAAAAGACATTTCTATAAAGGAAGGCAAAAGAGACAGGAGCTGCTTGGCTTGTTTGAAGAAGATCTGACAGGAAGACAAGGTGAAACAGGGTGGCCCAGGGAGCTGCTGTAGTAGTCCAGGATGACAGCAGCGGGGACCAGAGTCAGGGCAGTGGACATGTCAGAGTGATACCAGTGATTATCTCTGAGTGTTAAGGTTCTGGGCTGTTTTTCTGTTTTTTGTTTTTAAAAATACATTTCCAGGCTTTGCCCATTTTCTATAAAGAATACATTACTCGTGTAATTAGAGGAAACAAATATTGCCCCCTCTCCCAATCTGGCATAATTGAAAAAAAAATGGCTTAGAGTAGAGGTCACCCAGGATCAGACTTTAGAATTCAAATTTAACAATATCTATCTGTGGGGCTTCCCTGGTGGCGTAGTGGTTGAGAGTCCACCTGCCGATGCAGGGGACACGGATTCGTGCCCCGGTCCGGGAAGATCCCACATGCCGCAGAGCGGCTGGGCCCGTGAGCCATGGCCGCTGAGCCTGTGCGTCCGGAGCCTGTGCTCCGCAACGGGAGAGGCCACAACAGTGAGAGGCCCGCGTACCGGCAAACAAACAAACAAACAAACAAACAAAACCTGTATCTATTTGTGATTCCTAGTAAATTTGGTCAAGCACTTATATAAAATTTTAAGAACACGTTTCAATAATGCAGGGGATAATGAAAAGTGGAAAAATGGCAAGGAAGGGAGAATGACAGGTTAAAAGAGGTGAGGAATTAAAAAATATTCGGCAAAGAGAAATGTGACATTTTAAATAGCAATACTAATAGGCTGCCCGAGAACTAGCCTACTGTTTGAGAGGATGCTTTTTTAATGTAAAATTTCTTTTTGAGAAACTTTTCTTAAAACTTTATTAAAAAATATGGAAGAATATAAGCATTGAACTAATTCCTTTCCTTTAGGGTGATTTATTACTCTATAAGGAAACTTCCATTCGAAAATTTGGGAGAACAAAAGAGAACATCGTACAATAAGGTGAACAAGCTTGTTACTGAACCATTTAAAACATTCTGGAATATAAAGAACCAGGTAGCACATGTAACAAGGCAGACGGTGATCCACTCTGCAAGGTTTTACAGACCCCATTAGGGACCCCCCCCCAGTTTTATTGAGATAGAATTGACATACATCACTGTATAAGTTTAAGGTGTACAACATAATGGCTCGACTTACATATATTGTTAAATGATTACCACAATTAGTTTAGTTAGCATTCATCCTATCATATAGATTCAATAAAAAGAAAAAAAAGCATTTTCTTTTTTTGTGATAAATCTTAGAGTTTGCTCTCTTAACATCATATATATATATATATATATATATATATATATCATACAGCAGTGTTAACTATAGTTATCATGCTGTAAATTACCTCCCTAGTACTTATTTATCTTACAGCTAGAAGTCTGTACCTTTTGACCATTTTCCTCTAATTCCTCCCACTGCCCACATCTTGCAACCACAAATCTGATCTCTTTTTCTATGAGGTCTTAATTTGTGTTTAGACTCCACATATAAGTGAAATCATACAGTATCCGTCTTCCTCTGTCTGACTTGTTCATTTAGCAGAACTCCCTCAAGGTCCATCCACCTTGTTGCAAATGGCAGGATTTCCTCCTTTTTATGGCTGAATGGTATTCCATTGTATATGTAGTCGGCTCTCTGTATCTGTGGATTTGTCATCTGTATATACAGAGGGCCAACTGTGGCACGCCATTTTATATGAGAGATTTGAGCAACCATGGATTTGGTATCCCCAGGAGTCCTGGAACCAGTCATCCAGGGAAACCAAAGGACGACTGTATATACCATGATTCCTTTATCCATTCATCTGTTGACACTTAAGCTGTCTCCATAAGACCTTATTAGGGATTTTGGTCTTTATCCTAAAAGCAGTGGGAAACCTTTTATTTTTTAATTAATTAATTTTTGGCTGCATTGGGTCTTTGTTGCTGCGCACGGGCTTTTCTCTCTAGTTGTGGCGAGCGGGGGCTACTCTTCGTTGTGGCGCGCGGGCTTCTCACTGTGGTGGCTTCTCTTGTTGCGGAGCACAGGCTGTTGGTGCATGGGTTTTAGTAGTTGTGGCACGTTGGGCTCAGTAGTTGTGGCTCGCGTGCTCTAGAGCACAGGCTCAGTAGTTGTGGCGCATGGGCTTAGTTGCTCCGCGGCACATGGGATCTTCCGGACCAGGGCTCGAACCCATATCCCCTGCTTTGGCAGGCAGATTCCTAACCACTGCGCCACCAGGGAAGCCCTATTTTAAGGTGACTCTGCTCAAGTCACCTTCTGTTTTAAGGCAGAAGGTGACTGGAGCAGAGCTGTGTTTCAAAGTTTCACTTTGAAAACAAACAAGGAAGTAAACAAAAACAAAGGTCATGACAGAAAGATGTGTCTGATGAAATCGACAAGAGAACGAAGAAACACACACTCAGAAATGCAAATACCACAACATATAGTGCAAAGTAAGTACATTTTCATCAGAAGATGACTCGTGTGAGTCTCAGAAGTCACAAAATAACACTGGGAAGCAAGAGTAATCACAACATACAAATATTCACTAACAAACTGACCAGGTAGCAAACCCATGCTCCAGTCTCTCATGAAGTCACCCTGGGCTCCATCACTGCTATTCCATCCTTCTCCATCTCACGGTGTCTGTCTCTCACTGTCAGTTGTTTACAGTTCCATGTGCACGCAGAATGACTCTGCAAGTGTTGCAAAATACACAGGGTTTCATAAAGTCAATGAAAGTGATGTTGGAGAAATCCAACAAGCATGGTCCTTGACAGTGAGGACCTGCCAGAGTCTGACTGTCACAGGGATCATTGTGGCTGACTCGCCGACTTTTCCCACTGCAAACGATTAGTCTAAACCTATCATGGTAATTTGCTCCTCTTACCACTTATTTATCTAAGAATGATTTGAGTTAGGCAGGATTTTTTTTTTTTTTTTTTTTTGCGGTACGCGGGCCTCTCACTCTTGTGGCTCCTCCCGTTGCGGAGCACAGGCTCCGGACGCGCAGGCCCAGCGGCCATGGCTCACGGGCCCAGCCGCTCCGCGGCATGTGGGATCTTCCCGGACCGGGGCACGAACCCGTGTCCCCTGCATCGGCAGGCGGACTCTCAACCACTGCGCCGCCAGGGAAGCCCGAGTTAGGCAGGATTTAAAAGATGAATACTTTAGGGTTTATCTTTTTGAGATTTTCACATTTTGAAAATTTTACTTTGATGCTGAGAGGTAGAAAGAAAAACAGTAATATTAATTTATATCCAGAACCAGTTTTTTTCTGCTTAGTTCAATTAAAACTAATAACATTAGCGGGTATGAATTATCCTAGATGTTTGCAATACTGGGCTCTGTTACTATAGGTTTATCCATGCAGGAAGGCACAGACTAATTTTAAGCAGGAGACAGCACATAATAGTGCAGAAACTGAGGAAAGCACCACTGGGAACACCCATTACAAGTTAGAGGTCAGAGGTGAGAGGGTAAGCAAGCATCACTCCTTCTCTTGGGAAGACTTTACAGGGAAAAGTCTAAGTCTACGGATACAGTTGGGATACCACTTGGGAAAATCAATTCCAATAGAAGGGGAGAGAAAGAAGGGGATGCAGGAATTCAAATTTCAGTATTGACAAGAGGTCACTTAACTGGGTATCACGATTGAGGGTCCACCTCCGCCTTTGATTTTCATTCCCTGATCTCCCATTTCTTTGACTCACTCCTTATTCTTGTAAACCATGGAAGCAGTGGTCCCCAGATCTCCATGTTGGTTTGTCTGTTCTCTCTGTGGATTCCCATAAGTTAATAACCCCTTCTTGCTGTCTTGTACTCTAAACTACCTTGTTTCTTCCTCCCTACAGATAATCTTTTTTTTTTTTTGCGGTACGCGGGCCTCTCACTCTTGTGGCCTCTGCCGTTGCGGAGCACAGGCTCCGGACGCGCAGGCCCAGCGGCCATGGCTCATGGGCCCAGCCGCTCCGTGGCACGTGGGATCTTCCCGGACCGGGGCACGAACCCGTGTCCCCTGCATCGGCAGGCAGACTCTCAACCACTGCGCCACCAGGGAAGCCCCAGATAATCTGTTTTGAAGGCACTTGCAACCAACTAACTAAACATTTCAAATCCGAGACTCCTATACTAATAGCTTTTAACTCTGACTGCACACTAGAAAGGTTGGAAGAGGTTTTTAAAAGTGCCAATGTCTCATCAGCTTGGAGAGATAGGAATTGAATTGGTTTGGGTTAGACGTTTGCGATTCTATTGTGCACCAGGGTTGAGCAAACCTAACCCAGCCCTGGGTACTGGCTCCCTTTCCATTGTTCCCCGTGATGTTTCTTTTTTTCTTCTCTCCTTGGCCTCTGACTTCACAACCACAAAACAAGATGGAAACTCTCTTGCTCTAAGCACTAGCGTGCAACAAAAAGGAAGATGTCCTGAGGCATGATTTCTATCATGGCATTATTCTTTCCAGAATTCAGTGTTGACTTCCGAACATAAATTTTAAAGAATCAGAGTTAATTTACTAGACAACAGATCCCAAGGCCCCTTATCCACTGACCTTCCCAGGGCCTTTCCCATCCCCCCTTACAACATGGTCTATGTTTTCACTCTCAAACAAAAGGAGGCTCTTGATCTTTTTATATCCTCTTCTTCTCATGTCTCTAACCATCATCCAGCCTATTTTCCTTTTCTTAAAATTAGATCTTTACCCTCTGTTACTTTTCCAAACTTGAGTTGCATTTTCCTTTGCTAACAGTATCTGGGTCTAGTCATTTCTTGCATAACTGCTCAGTGAAGACCACTCAGTCTGTATTTACATGGTTCTGCTTCTGTGCTTTTTAATTGTTTATTTGTTGTCTTTTGGCATTTCTATGACATTTTTTGTTTGTTTGTTTTTTGCGGTACGCGGGCCTCTCAATGTTGTGGCCTCTCCCGTTGCGGAGCACAGGCTCCGGACGCGCAGGCTCAGCGGCCATGGCTCACGGACCCAGCCGCTCTGCGGCATGTGGGATCTTCCTGGACCGGGGCACGAACCCGTGTCCCCTGCATCGGCAGGCGGACTCTCAACCACTGCGCCACCAGGGAAGCCCTATGACATTTTTTAAACTTCTCAAATGTTAAGAAGTGGGTACTGTTTATGCCTCCTAACCCAATAAGTGTTCTCTATACAGAAGGCACTCAATGAATGGTGACTTGACAGCCAGTTCTCTGTTGATCAAGTGTGACTCCTTGATCCTTTCTGCCGGCCAAGTCCAAAATACAACTCTCTTATCTACTACACGGGCTGGTCTGCATAGTCATCTGCCCAGACCCTGAGATTGGAATCCTTTAATGTGGAGAACAGTATCTGTGGGCACAAGTGTGGTTTGGTGCAGGACCAAAAGTACTTCCCACGCTGAGCACGCAAGCTTTTGGTTTCTAGCCAAAGGCAATTATGGGTAGAATCTGGAACTGTCTGTGATTCTAAGTTTCGTGTCCTTTATGCTTTTCTCCGAGCTACCCCATTTCTAAGGGATTAGCATCAGACCAGCCACTGGCTGCTGTGGTTGTTTAGCAATCCACAGACATTTTGCATTGTTTGAAGTGGTGTTTGAGTATGCATCTTCTCTGCTCACCTGAATTATAATTGGCTGATCTCTGCTAGCCATATGTAAAAGCCACATGGTTCTCTCCAGGAGTCTGAACTATACGATGCATCATGGTATTCTGTGCTAACTCGAATTGTTCGGTATTTGCTTCATATCTGAATGTAACTCCTTGAGGGTGGAGAAGACTTTTATAGTCCTACCAAGTCTGGTACAGCTGGGGATCGCGAAATCTTTGTGACTTAACTGAGCAATTGGACCAATGAAGAATGGAATTATCAAGGTACAGGAGGCAAAGGTCATTGGTTCTCAAACTTTACATGCCTTAGAATCACCGGGAAGCCTTTTTGTTAAGACACTGATTGCCCGGCTCTATCCTCAGAGTTTTTGATTCAGTAGGTCTGGGTTTGGCTGGAGGATTTGCATTTCTAACAGGTTCCCAGGGGCGGCTGCTACCGCTGCTCTGAGGATCACACTTTAAGAATCACTGTCCAAGACAATACCCGAAAGCCAGCTTTTCCTTTGGGAGGTTGTCAGGCAGAGTGGTATCTTGTGTATCTTCAAAATTCTGACCCTAATTCTTGCCTAGAGAGTGGTGGTCCAATCTGCATTGCATAAGCCTGTGGGAATGAGCAAGCTGTTTGGTCTGTTTTGCGAGCACTTTCATTAGTTCACCTCTGAGTCATGCTTAATATACTTGATTATCATGTTAGGGTACTCAGTTTGAAGTCCCAGGAATGCTTCCAAATATGTCACCCCTGAAAAAGTACCCACCCAAGCAACTGGGCTAGGACTGTCCATCTGTCCACTAGCTGGAAAATTTACCCGTGGGTCTTGAACATTTTTGTAGGATATGAAGGAAGAAGAGAATATGATATTGTAGAAAGACTGAAGGCTTTTGGAGTCAGCGGCTATGTGATCGAGTTATTTAAAGACTCAAAGTTTCAATTTCTTGTTAAAAACAGTGTACTGATACCTGACAGAGAAGGTATAAGAATTAAACAGGCATAAAATCCCTCTTTTGTTATGGGACATGCAATACTCCTTAATGAACAGTGACTAGGTTCCTATCTTCTTACCTTCATATCTACCCACTCTGTATCAAGCCTGGTGCTTCCGTGGGTCTCTACCTGCCCTGCAGAGACTGCTGGGCTTCTTATGCAGCTGAGAAGGCAGGGGGAGCTGTCAAGCTTTGTCAGATCCACTTAAGAGTAGATATCAGGACACTGGTGATTGGAACAATCAATATGGAAGTACTAACTGGGAGTCTCCACGGTGTAGCAACTCTGCATTAGCAGTGCCCCAGCACTGCACAGAACAGTTTGCGCTTTTGGCCCTTGACAGGGCCAACCATGGGCAAGGTTAGGAAGTCCTCCAAATTTTTCTTCAGTGCTCTTGACTTCTCCATCCTATGGCTCCTTTCTCCCAGTGTCTATCTTTTCTATCAAATCTTATGCTTTGAAAAGGAATTAGTGTCCGTGATCCTTAAAGCCTTCTGCTCCTGAGCCTAGGGGGAATGACCGCCACCAAGAGCCACTGTCATATGGGTGTGTGTCATGTTCTTCAGGTTCCTGAGGTGGAAACAGACCAGGTGGAGAACCATCGTCTTATCCAAGATGTCGCTTTACTAAACAGTTGCATTCTCACGTTGATTCTCATCCCTACGTGGTGATTGAAAGGCTCTCTCCTCTACAGAAGTAACTTCAGGCATCAACAAGTGGGTAAGGGAGACTAAGGTGCCTTAAACAGCTACCCCATCCACACGTGGATAAGATTGTCCCTGGGTTCAAATTTATACTAAAGCTGGTATTACTTCCCTTTGACATGTGGCATCAAAATAATCAGCACAGACACACCCCACATAACTTCCCTTTGAAACCAATTTTTCTTGTTATAGAAAGCAACAGGGCAACAACCCCCAGCCAGCCTTCATAGCATTTTGTCGTGATAAAAATGTTCTGAGAGCCCCAGTTAGATGAACTAAATCTTTTAAAAAGATTTTTTTTTATTTAACCATTTGAACCTCAGAGAAGAAACTGCAAACACCCCAGGAAAGAAAAGGACCCCCTTCAGCTCTCCTGGAATTCAACAGTGTGGCTCCGGCATGTCTAGGGATTTCAGCTCTGGTGCTGAGACCATAGAGCAAGGAAGGAACACGTATCAGTCCCCTGATAAGGAGGAAGCTTGAAACAGCAGGAACAAAGGAGAGCTTATACCATCCATAGAATATGAAGTGATGACAAGTAGAGCAAAATGAAGTTGAGAGTGAAAAGGAAATTGCACAAGAGGGCAGGATAAAGAAATCCGAAATAGGCCTCAGTTTCAGTTTCTAGGAGAAGAAAAAATTCAAAGAATATCCCTACCTTTGAAAGGTGTTTGTTCAAACACAATGGCCCCACTTAGCCAATGTGAGCTCTTTATCTCAGCATCTAACCCACTTGGATTTGCTCATGAGAGCTGAAAATCGGAGACTTTCCTGGTGAGGTTTTCAGAAGACTCTGCTGTTGGCTTGAAGGGCGGGTCACAGCTCTCTGTTCCGTTACCGCTGGAATGGGTGACTGCGCGCTATTTCTTACGGTAAATGGGAGCTTCTTATACACACTTTTCTCAGCAGTATTATAGGGAGAGGCCACACCCCTTCCAGGAGGAAAGACAGGGACAGCTGAATGATATTTGGTGACTCTAAACCGCCTAAGATGTTTATTTTATTATTATTTTCTATTACTTTTTTTTTAATTGAAGTATAGTTGATTTATAATGTTATATCAGTTTCAGGTATACAGCGTAGTGATTCCCTATTCTTACAGATTATACTCCATTAAAGGTTATTACAAGATAGAGGCTAAAATTTCCCGTGTTACGTGATATAACTTTGTTGCTCATCTATTTTATACATAGTAGTTTGTATCTCTTAATCTCGTACCCCTATCTTGCCCCTCCCCCTTCCCTCTCCCTAGGGGTTTGCTGTCTGTATCTGTGAGTCCGTTTCTGTTTTGCTATATACATTCGTTTGTTTATTTTAGATAATGCACTCTCTTCTCAGATAAACGTTACAGGCTTCACGCAGATTACATCCTCTACCATCTGCTTAGCTTTATCTTTATGGGCACTTTCAGGAAACATCTTAACATTTGTAAGAGACAGAGCTAGGATTCCAACTAAGACCTCTCCATGCCAGACACTGTGCTATAAGCTGCATATAATTAACTCATTACATTCTGATAAAAACAGAATGAAGTGGCTATTTTTGGTCCTGTTTTGATGTGAGTGAATTGAATCAAAGAGAAGTTAGTTTGTTCAGCCCAAGGTCACAAATCTTATAAGCAGCAGGATTCATACTATGGTATGTAAGATTACAAATGCCTGCATTTTTCCTGGTGGCAGCAACATGTAAGCCATGTAACCAGCCAAGGGGTCTGCGAGGAAATAGGAAATTAGATACTTGTTGAGACTTGGTAATTAATCCTACCCTTGTCTTCCTCTATATTCTAAACCAGATAGACAAATGAATAAGATAAGATAAATGAATATTGGCTTTTGGATTGGAAATAGCAGATTGAAAAACATGGCTTAAAGAAGAGGCTGTAATCAGGTTTCCTAACTGCTTTTCCATAAGTCGAACCAATTTATGACCGCACAGAGTATGGCAGACTGTGCCTCGCAGGGGCAGAGATGGAAAGCATGCTTGAATCTGCTGGAAGGGGCTAGGTGATACACATTCTGTTCCTTCTTCCATTCCTGCCAATCTGATAATTCACCCTTTCGCTCTTAGGGAGTGAATGAAAGATAGAAAGGACAAAAACATTTCCCTCATTTTTCCCTTTTTGGGAGTGAAATGGAATTTTCCTCCCTTCCAAGGAAATACGAAGAACTAGGACTTAAATATCCCCTTAAAAGTAATGAAATCTTTTTAGAAGTTTCTGTTTTGAACCTGAAAGAAACATTCAAGATTGCTTCTGTTTGAGCTGAGTTGATTTGCAAGCCTATACATTTTGTGATCGTAAGCAACGCCCTAGCTTCTGAATTGCAAAAATTAATGTTAGCTCTTCTGCTCAGAGTGAGCTAACTCTGCACTTTGGGTAATCAAGTGAAACAACCATCCATTTCAGTGAAGGAAAGCAGTGAGGCCAATGACTTAGTGGACTGACCAAAAAAAGAAATGAGGAGTAGATTTCAGATGTATTGACATGTCATTTGCTTCTGTTCCAAGGTGGAAAAAAGAAATCAGTCAGGAACATTTGGTTGAGAATGAGGGTTTGAATGCAAATGTAGCTGAACACAAGGGGATAGCCAATGAAAGACATAAATATTTAAAAAGATGATGTAAAAATCGCGGACAGATACACAAGTGAAAGATGACTTTGATGTTGGTAAAGAATGCCGACTCATTTGGTTGAATCCTTAATAATGAGACCACAACAGACACACTTTTCACCTTGCTCAGGGATGAACTCAGACTGTGGAGAACATGGAGTGTGAGTCAGCTGCATCATCTTTGGGTTTAAACCAGAGTCACTTAATTGAGGTAGGTGATGATGGTAGAGTTCCAGGTTGACACTTTTTTTTTTTTTTGCGGTACGCAGGCCTCTCACTGTTGTGGCCTCTCCCGTTGCGGAGCACAGGCTCTGGACGCGCAGGCTCAGCGGCCATGGCTCACGGGCCCAGCCACTCCGCGGCCTGTGGGATCTTCCCGGACCGGGGCACAAACCCGTGTCCCCTGCATCGGCAGGCGGATTCTCAACCACTGCGCCACCAGGGAAGCCCCCAGGTTGACACTTTTTAAAGCACATTATGGTTAATATTTAAATTACATGATGTGCAAACTTCTCTCTCCCTTACCAGTAAAGTTGCTTCCTTTGAGATGCTAAAAAATTAAAAAATAAATCACATGACGTGTTTCTCACGGTGGAGCTCCATTTTCCACTAGTATAAGGTCAAGAGTCTGACTTCAGTAGATTGTGAACAGTTTCTCAACAGAGCCAAGATCTGTGGAGCAAATTTTAACATTTGGTTGATTAATATTTACTGAGAGCTCTCTTCATACTCCTAGCTATTCAGAACATCCTCTGACTTGGTGACTGTTCCCTTTCATCTTGAAAACACATAAATCAGTCCAACCACATGAACAGCTGGCCCTTGACTGGAATCGGAGACTGGATGGTAGTTCCAGGGCTGGCCTTCACCTCTCCCTGATCCTGGGAAAGTCACTTCATTTGTTCATGTAACAAATATTTTAAGCACCTGAATCAGGCACTGTTTTTCGCACTAGGCGTGAGTTCTGCTTTCACGGAATTGAAAACTGAGTGAAGACAGACAATTAAACACGTAGTGACAGTCAAGTGCATTAAGTGCTGTTTTAGGGGACGTGCAGGAGCCCGTGGCAGTGCAGAGAAGTAGCCCTACGAGGTTAGATAAAGTTTTCTCATGCTTTAAGCTGAGACTTCAAAGGTTAAATGAATGTTTGAGGAAAGTGTGTTTTGCGAAAAGGAATTGTATCTTATTAACCATGGAAACAAGGAGAGCTGCTAGCAGGATACTCGTTCAGAGGATTCCAGTTTGCTGGGAACACGGAGTGTGAGGAAGGATGCTGGGGGTTTGGGGAGATTGCAGGCAGGGTTAAGAGAAATGTGGTGGAAAACAAGCCCGGAGAGGAAGGTAAGATCTTTGGTTTCTTCAGACACAAAATAGGAACAGTAGTATCCACGTCACACACATATTCTGAGAATCAACAGAGAAAATGTATGCAAGACTGTTTTGTAATCGATAAAGCATCGTGCAAAGACAAAATACCTATTCCTAGCATGCTGGCAGTAGACTTTGGTTTACTTTTCCAGGAGTATCCTGCTTTTGTACAGATCTGTGCTCTGGTAGTCTTTTTAAATAAAGTTGCAAATTGCCAGTGATGTACTATATTTGTGAATTTGTTTTCTATCTCCTTATGCATTTTCATAGAGGTCTTTATTAATTAATTTTGGCAACGTTGGGCACACAACGCCAACCAGCCTAAGAGACAGTTCCCAGAACCTTCCAATCATATCATATAGTCAATCATCTCAAATAGAGGTGGACTTAAAACACACCAGGGCAACCGTGCTCTGCTCTAATCACCTTACATTCTAGATCCTCTCAGTGGAGACTTGAATCAGGCTTCCAAAAAAATTTTTAAGTCCCAATTTAATTCGCTCTTTCTGATTTTGTTCCCAAGAAGAATAAAGTTTAGTAATGTGTTGCGAGCAACTTTCTTCAGAATAGCCAGCCAGTATTTCTCCTCTGTTGGATAAAACCAAACCCTAGGTTTTTCACACCCAGTGTGTGACTCATGTCACTGGGCAAGCTAATTATTTTCATATTTTCTTTCTCTGATAAGAAAGACTCAGAACAGGTGAATGTTCAGAGCCTGTAGAAATGTTTCACTCTGACTTCACATGAATTTTGTGTTTTCTGAAGAAAGGCCTGTGTAGTGGGTGGATGACTTCTCAGACTCTCAGTACCTGGTTTTCAAGCTGTCAAGCTTCCTGAATAGAGAATGTGAGTGCAGTTTGAAGCCCGAGAAAGGATGCAAAGAGGTGATTGACTTTTAGACCGTTACTCACAATTCCCATATTTCTCTTAAGAATTCAGAAAGGGAAGCGCCCCCAAAATAAGACATTATGCTCAGGACTGATACTATAGCATTTATGAAGACTTATCTGGATTGTACTTTTTGGCATTGACGGGTTCTATTATTTTTTGGAATCACTCATGTCTCTTTAACTTTGAAGGGTTTCCCTTTTATACCTGGGAGGCCAGGGAGTGCAGTGAAGTGCCTTGAGTTTGTGGAGGTTCCATAGTGAAAGGCAAATTGAGAAGGGCAATGCAGTACATAGGGTCAGCTGCTTTGGGAAGTTAGTGGAGGCAGATGACGTATTTTCTGCTCTTGAGAAGCCTGGTTAGCTTTGGCTTTTGAGAACCTCACTCTGGGAATGTGTGCGTGTGTGCGTCTGTGTGTGTGTGTGTGTGTGTGTGTGTGTGTGTGTGTGTGGCGCAGGAGGTGAGGTGGCCAACAAAGGCGCCAAGGCAGTGGGATTAAGAAGAGGTTTTGAAACAAGGCCCCACGACCGGAATTGTTAGAACATTAGTTCCCAAATACCTGCTCTCCCCTCTTTGGCAGAATACCTGGGAGGCTCAGATGTCCTTTCTTGGAAGCTAGTGAAATTCTTTCATTATGGTTGTTGAGGCCAGTGTCTGATCAAGTGCTCATAGTCATAGCTGTTGCTTCTGTAGCTCTGGCTGGTGGCCTGGGGTGGGGGTGGGGGGGTTGGGGGGCGCCTCGCAGTCGCCAGTGGCCTGGCCTGCTTGTTGTGCCCTGTCCCTGCTGGGGTTGGCCGGTGTAGCTCTGATGGCTATACCGCCCCCATGTCACGCCTGTCCCCACGTGGTCCTCACTGCCTCACCGTCCTTGTCCTTTGCAGGGTGGCTGGGAGGGGAAGCCCGCTTCCAACCAAGGGTTACAGATCTTATCCAACTGTGACAGCGGCCTGGCTCTCAGTTACTTGCAGCGCCCCCTAGCGTTACTACACTTCATTTGATTGTGTCCCCTACGTGCCTCTTGAAGTTCAGGTTCCCACAGACGAGGGTGGGGATCGCCGAGGACTGTCAGATATAGCAAGTAAAAATAGAAGATGACCAGTTAAACATGAATTTCAGATAACCAAATAAAGAACGTTTTAGCAGGAGTATGTCCCAAATGTTGCATAGAACACACTTACACTAGAACATTCTTCAATTCCCAAACATTCAAATTTAACTGGGTATTCTACATTTTACCCGATAACCCTATAAGTATTAAATCCAAATGAATGATCTTCCCACCTCCAGGCCCCTTATCACACTTACGATGTAATTGGCATAACAGATTACACATGAAAAAGAAAGATATTGCCCCTTTTCTTAGGCATATTAGCTGCCATAAATGGGTACATTTATAAGGGAATTACTCTGAGCAATGCAGGGGTGGGCCAGGGCTGAGTTAATATACTTATAACGGATACATTTTCCTTAAGGCTTGACAACCAAAAGCTAACTCTGTACTCCTACAGCCTGAATTTCCAGAAGCATGGACCTTGCGTTTGGCCTACAAATAAAGCTTTAGATTCTAACCACTTTTTATTCAGATCAAATGGGTGATAGAATGTAATCATTCGGACATCTAAATTTTTAAAAGTCAAAATATTTGTGTGTTGATTGGGTCAGGCAAGTTCATCTTATGGGAAATACAGCGTAAGCCATCATTTCCCATTTTCCCTTTCTGATATCAAAATATCACTTATTTCAGGGGAAGGAGGCAATAAATCTACGTGGTAACACAGATTAGAAAGCATCTTTGCAAAAATCTGTCAGTGAAAACAAACAGCTTCCCGATGGACAAATGGACAAACAAAATGGGATACATCCATACGATGGAATATTAGGCTGAAAAGGAAGACGATTCTGACATATGCCGTAACATGAATGAATCTTGAGTATTCACTTATGCTCAGTGAAATAAGCAAGTCACGTTGGAAAATACTGTGTGATTCCACTTATATGAGGTATGCAGAGAGGTCAAGTTCATAGAAACAGAAAGCAGAATGGGGGCTGCCGGGGGCTAGCAGGAGGGAAGTTGTTTAATGAGTATGAAAATATTCTGGACATCTGTTGGACAACAATGTGATTATACTTAACACTATTGAGCTGCACACTTAAAACATGGTTAAGATAGTCAATTTTATGTTATGCATATTTTACCACAATGAAAACAAACGAACAAACCCAGCTTCTTGATTTTTTTCCCCCCTCACACTATCTAAAAGCATGATTAACCCTTCCACTTAAAAATTATTAGGCCAGCTAAATCCCTTAGATGACTCAATTAAGTTAGAAAAATCAGTCTAAGGGAACTTTTCTTCCATTTTTTCCTCCTGGCTTTTACCTTATCCTTTCCTCGATGGTTGGATTTATCTCATCTCACTGTCAGCAAATGTGTTACTTTGATAATTTGGATGCAAAGAGAGGAAAAAACGTTTCCCTCTTTATGCATCATTTGGAGGTGAAAGGTTGACAGATTGGAGCAATAAGGGAGATGTGTGGATAAGAATTCCTGAAAGCATTAGGGAGAACAGGTGTGACTCAGCGTCTTAGAAGGGGCCACAAGAAATAAAACTGGCCCGCGTATCTGCTGATTTTGCTTATATTCATTATTCTTGCACTGCAAATCCAGAATATTTAACTTCCAAATAGGGAAAGAAAAGATGGGAAAAATCACACTCCTAATACAACCACCATTCAGAGCAATGATAAATTGTTAATTTCAATTAATGAATAAGTCATTATCGGAATTTTCATAGATGAATATGCTGTTTTCCTAAAAGCTGTTTTTAACATGGTGCTTATGGTCTCCTTGTAGTAAATCGTTCTCCAGATAATTCCTATCTGAAATTTTTCTCCAAAAGATAATTTTCAGTCCCCAGAAAAAACTCAATTTTGATGGTTTTTGCAACCAAACACTGGATGATTCCTTGGCCAGTACCATAATTTCAAGATGTGGTTTTGCTTTTGCAAGAGTGCAATGGCATAAAATTAGGCCCTGAGTTACTAAATGGCTGGCAATTGGGGGACTTTTATGTAAAGTATTTGGGGGAGATATGTTCAATATAAAATATTTCAACTCAGGGGCTGAGGTGCTATCGATTAGGCAAAGTAGAGGGGGAAATGAGAACCTGCAATTTTCTCATTCACTCATTCATTCATTCATTCACTGGGCAAATATGAACCAAGTCTTTAAGATGCCAGGCAGTATTTTGACTTTGACTTTGATGGATGACCAATCAAGATACACTTTGAATGGAAACACAGTGAAGGTTTTGTTTCCCCTATAGCTTTTCTTTGGCATGAATTATCTAGATAATTGTCTAAGCTTTTGCATTATCTTTGCCTATAGAATGAAGTAGACAGCCTGAATCCTCACCCTGGAATTAGACTCCAGAACACTGAGAAGGAAGAGAGCAATGTTACTGGTCCTTAACACCACAGTATCTCCCTCACGAGAGGTCCTTGGGCATCACTTACATTTCTATCCCACTGGTTCAAGAGCCCTCTCCATGTGCTCTCTGAGTGTGCACTGAACTCGCAGATCCCGGATGTGATCACGCTGGATGTGTCAGCAGCCTGTCCGTCCTGCCTTCCTTTGGACAGAGGACGTGCTCCACCATTTCGAATTCAATATTCATTCCCAGCTTTCCTACTTAAAAGTTCCAGGAAACATGTTCATTATCATTCCCATATTTTTCTTTAAGCAAATGGCCCTGGGATGCCAGAAAAATTCCAGAAGTCATGGAAGAACTACTGGAATGGGATGAAGGACCAGGATCTCTCCAGTGGGGGAAAAGTTAAACCATCACATGGCCCATAAACAAAGATGACCAAGGGGAAGCCAGTTGACCTGCCATGTTGAGGGAATGAAAGAAACAACACACTGTTTTCCAGAAACAGGAAACAATGTCCATAAAGAAAGAAACATTTCCCACTTTGTTCCATCAGTAATAAAATCTCATTGCGTGAGCGGTTATCAGTCTGTAACTTTATCCACGTGATGCTTCAGCCTTTGTTCTGTCTCTTTCTTTTCCTCTGCCTGGTCTTTGCCTGGGAAGACTTTATTGTTCCATTGGGGGAGAGGGGGAGAAAGAGATCTGCTTGGTACTATTTAAGCTTTTAAAGAACATTCGCTTTATTTTTCTTTTTCTGCAGACCACAACCAATTGCTGTTCCTCCCCTTTGAAAGAAACTCTGGCTGTACCTGCTCTTTCATCTCCTGTGTGGAAAAATGTCTATCGGCCGGAATCCCTAGGAGTCTTAATTTTCAAGGATTTTAGTTGTAAGCCGTTCAAGACATGAGCTAAGGTTTCAGGCAAAGGTAACTTTAGTAGTTGACTCTGATTTCTACCCCCACCCCCTGCCCTCCAGGGCTATATGGGTAGATTTCTGTGAGTGGATAAGCTCCTTAGCTAAGATGCGAACTTATGTTCCCTGGTATCTGATGAAGTTTGCTGGAGACTGACACTTAAAAAAAAAAAAAAAAAAAGGAAAAAGAAAAGAAAGAAAGAAAAGACAAGAAAGAGAGAGAGAAAGAGACGAAGAAAGACAAGGAGAAACTGAATCCAGAGGCTTACAAAGGGATTAGAAAAGTATACTCCAGATGGAAAATTTTATGGGAGCTGGAGAAAATGTATAAGTGAAATATCAGTATCATAAAATAACAGGAAATAGTGTAATCTACCTGATGGAGAAAATCGTCACTTTAAAAAAAACTATGCTAATTTCCTTCAAAATTGTTCTTGTTTTTGAGCCAATAAAGTGCAGCTAAGCTGACCATGGGCCTTTCTTCTGCCAAAATCATATTTGCCAACAGAGCCTCTGTGTATTTACAATTGAAACTTTTCCATTCTATTTTTTTTTCTAATTAAAATAAAGCCACCCAGGGGCAGACAAAAATCATGCAGTAAGGAAAGAAAATTGCTAATGATCTGGTTGAATTATGATCCAGAAATTTAGAGGAAAATCAGAGTGAGTGTTAGGGCAACGGACTCAAAGCAAATTTGGGGTCAACCAGAAGAAATGTATGAGGGGGAAATCCTGGGTTTTCCTTTAATAAGTAATAATAATAATGCAATTTGTCTTAAGCATGTGCATGGTGGAAGATAAATCAGCAGACGAATGCCTATGACACTTACTCTGGGGAAATGCGATATGGATGTATTTTTTTTCTCCCCTCAAACCTCTGGGATAGATTACATGACTTAGTAAGCTGTTGCTGAGCGGATGAGGAAAAATGTGTTCTGTTGCTTAGACAGGGTATTACCAGGATTAATTTCCCGTTGTCTATGCGCATTACTTTGATTGGGATAATTATGGTATTTCCAAAGGTAATGGTTTGAACTGGTTTCATGACCCATGATCTACACACACAAACTTCCTGTTCAACAACATGAAAGTTTGGCTAGGTGCACCAGAGAATTAGAAGATGAAGTAGAGCTCAAAGGTATAAGTACAAATGTAAGTATGCTTTCAAGTAGAAAGTGATAAATGTAATAGATGGGCACATAAAACCTTATGGGAATTCAAAGGATGGAGGGTGACTTAGGGATGGAATGGGGCCTAAGAAAGTCTTCTTAGAAGGGTAGTGTTTACGCTGCACCCCTAAGGTTTGGTTAGGTGATCTTGACCCTGAATACGTTCGCATGAATTTTAAATAGAGCTCTGCACCCTTATTCACTGATTCACCCATTTGACAGATGTTGATTGTGCTGCAGGTCTTCTAGGTTTGGGGATAGAGTGGTGAACCCGTCAAATATCCCTTTTGGAGCGGATATTCTGGCAGGATGGGAGTGATGAGGGTGGTGGTGGTTGTATTTGAACACTTTATTTTCTTCAAACGTTTATTGTCTTTGAACTACTGGTATTTGCTCCGAGTTGAGAAAACATGTCTTTCCAACTAATCAGCTTGTGTCTATTGTAGAAAGGTGTTAAGAAAGACATTGAATAAAGTTTAAGTAGGCATAAATAAAACTTCAAACAGAAGTTTGGATTATTGTGCATTTCCAAAGGGAACAATTTGAAAAGTCATTTAGGTTGTGCACAAATTGGCAAGAAGTTGAGGAAAATGGCCAGTGGTTCAGAGGACCAAGGACAGTGAGATTGTGGTGAAAAGGCACCCAAGACAAGGAAAGGTGGGAAGCCATGTGATGTGATGGGTTACTCCATTGGCCATTGCTTCACCATAAGAAGTAAAGATACATAGTAGGTTATTCAACAAGTGTGTTCACTCACCTCCTGGGGAAGACATTTCTGCTGGGTTTGCAAGAAGAACCACACCTCAGAGAAATCCATGGAGAGGATAACAAAGAGAGAAGTTATGTGCTGAGTTTCCTCTGGTCGCTTGTTTCCCATTGGCCAAGGTTCAACCTCTGGGGATTTAATTTTCCTGAAGCTCTAGGTTGTGACCTCTACCTCCTTGCAGCCTGTCAGGAAGCCAGATCCCATGCTCCATGAGGTGGTATCCCAACCAAATTAGGAAGGGGAGGGGCATCGTGGCACAGCTGGGACACTAAGAAAGAATAAAGAAAGCACTGGAAGAACTCTGAGAAGACCTACAAGTTTGGGGTTCAATACACTAATCAAAAGATATTAACAAAAGTTCATATCCCTGCACTTGCCCCCCCTGTTTGGATCTTTTGGCTTTTCCAGTACATGTCACTCTAGTCATAATTAGGTCATGCCAGTGAAGCACTGTATCTATATTTTTTCTCACTGAATGAACTCTTTATATACGCTTTTGTTTCCCTAATTAGATCTTCATGAGATTCACAGAAATGAAGTCTGATTTATTTCTCCATCTTCAGTCGTCAGTAGAAGTCGTGACATATAGCACTCCTTTAAAGGTACCAGGAAAGGAGTAGACGGAAGAAAAGAAAGAATCGAGAAGTTAGTTTCAATGACTGAAGATATTCAGTATTTCACTTACCTTTCTTTCCATCAAATGTGTAAAAGCATCAACCCAGTCAGTAATTACTTGGTACTTTATAAATCAGGGTTTCCAGCGGGGCTGGGCAGGCAGTATAGAGGAAAGAGGCACGTGTATTTGGAAAATTCCCCCGGAGATTATGATATGACCTCCCTTTCCTTTACATAGATACGAACCAGTGGAACTCCCCAACTCACTCCCAAAAGATTTTGACTGACATTCCTGGCAAAGAGAATAGCATATCCAAAGGCATGAAAGTGAGAAAGTACAGCATTTGGGGAAAACTTCAAATAGCGCTGTTTGTCTAGCTCTTTGTTACATATTACTCCTGAACTAGTTACTCCTGTCTAGTTATGTTCACTAGATTGACTCTGCCAGACAAGGTGGAAAAGGTCTTCTGGGTGCCTCTAGATTTTTCTATCACCTGAAATTTCTTGATAGTGGTTGGTGCGCTTCCACTATAAGCCAAATGCAGAAGGTCAGATACAGTCTCTCCCACTCCTCCTTCCCCCACCCCACATAATTTCAGAAAGAAACCATTCCTAAAAGAAGCTGTTAGTTCCCTAAATTGGAAATGGGGGTAGGAAAACCATAAATGACTTGACAAAAATACAGACTGCACTGATGCTAGAGGTGGGACTAACTTTTACATCACAGTCAATCTGTGGGCTTTCTTCCCTGACCTGGTCAGTATTTTCAGCTTTCTTGGGGTTAAACATAGCTCAGAAACACGTTGCTACAAAACAGAATGGAAAACACCAACCCCAGTTTAACTTGATTTCTCTAGATCAGGGTGGGTCCCTGTTACCCTGAAATAGCATGTGAACAGCATGATTTTCTCAAAGTCTTTCTACCATATTAAATTACCAAAATAAATAGCAGTTATATTTTATCTGCAGTATCAGCAAGATCATATAACACACCGTAGGCTGGTATCACTTAACAAGCTGGGCTTAAAAAAAAAATACAAAAAACCCATAGTGGAATATTGGAAAGAGTCGGGCGCTAATGCATACCACAGCATGTCTAGCTTATTACCGTATTATGATGAATTAAAGCTTTAGATCTAATTGATTCAGAATCCCTGTGCTCTGCAATGTGATGCCTGCTCTTATACACCAACTTTGAAGGCTGATTTCTACAGCTGAATGCAGCCAAAAGGGCTTCCCTTGTGGAATGATTATACTGCTCTGGGATGGCATAAGATGTGTTCTATGCCCTCTTTCTTTAGAACTTGAAAAAGATTGGAAGAAGTACAGGTGTTACTTTACCAGGTGAACCAAAAGAAGAAAGGGGAGGGAACATATTAAATAAAAGATGACAATGTTTTATGATTTTGATCTTATTACCTGTAGATTTCAAATATAGCCAGCCCTCCATAACTAGAAATTTTGAGCTCGTTATTGGGGGCACATCTAATTCAATGAAAAAATCTATAGTTTATTTTAATGAAAAATAGTTTTATTAATTTTAAGGGCATATGTTACTTAAATCAAATGCCAACAAAATTCTCCCAAATTCTAGCAGGTCTGCTAACTAGACAATCCTTTTAATTTCTGGTAATCTATTATTAACTGTTCATGCTTTTAAAAATGATTTACTTTAAAGTTTAATACCCCCAGTAATCTTGTTTATAATATAATATAAATATATTCTAAGTTAAGTAGATGAAAATCTACATAAATCTGAGCTTAAGTTTTTGTACTTAAATGAGAAAAAAAAAAACAACCCCAAAACCCAAAGTGCCACAATTTCTTCACTAGATGATATAAAAAATGGTCTTTTAAAAGATATTTGTTATTATTTACATGGTAGCTGATATTAAATAAGTGGATAGTAATACATTTATTTTAAAGAAATTACTGTGAGCCCATGTTCACAGAAGCAAAGACTCATAGTGTTTGAAGAGACACTCAAAGTCATCCACTTAACCCAGTACAGAAAGGCCTTCTTTCTATGACTTCCCGGCAGTTGACTATTTATACTCTTAAACTCCTTTAGTGGCAGGATCTTACTATGTGGAACAATCCATCCCCATCTTTGGATAGCTGAGATAGTTAAAAAGTCCTTCCTTAAGATGAGCTCAAGTCTGCCAACCTGCCCTTCTTTTTCCTTTTGGAACAATATAAACTAAACGTGATTCCTTTTCTATATGCTAACTGTTCAAATATTTGAAGACAGCTATCACATTCCCCTTGCATTTTTTTCACTTCCCTTTTCATGCTATCTGCTGTCAAGCTGTTTCCCCATTTTGCCATTATATTATTGAGTTTTGCAGAAACAAATGTAGAACTTTATATTTTTCAAATTTCATTTTGTCAGAAAGAATACAAACAGCTGATAAAATACAAGAAATAATTCAATCTCTCATGTGATACAGAAAAGTTAAAACAATTGAGATACCATCTGTGACCTATACAGGGCAAAGATTAACAAAAAATGAAACCAAGAATTTTGGCCAAGGAGGAAAATAGGGACCCTTATACACCACTGATGGGAAAGTAAATCGATCCAGCTTTTTTGGAAGGCAAGTTAACAATATATATGTCAGCAATCACATTTTAGGAATTTTCTTAAAGAATCAATGATGTGAGCACTTAGTTATAAGAATGTTCATGGCAACAATGTCCAAAATAACAAAATCAAAAACAATCTTATAATGGTTAAATAAATTACAGAATGCCTATGGTGGTACCGGAAAATGATATTTCAGAAGAATATTTAATGATGTGGTGTTAACTGGAAAAAAAAGATTTTGTAAGAGTATTTGCTGAGTGATTCCTATTCTCTAAAACATAAAACTGTATACATGCTTGTCTCTCTCTGTACCCGTATATATTTATATAAAACACTAGAGAGAGAAAGAGAGACATGGATCACAATAACAACAACAACAAAAAAGGATTTACACCAAAGTGAAGCCAATGGTCATTTAAACGAAGCCCTTTTTTGGTTTTATGTAATCATTTTCCATCATCTTTGCAGATCATTGTGAATCATTTTCCTGGCACTCTCTCTCTTAGCTTCTCCCACACACCTTCAGCGTTATATCATCTTTAAACGCGACAAACATACTGCATTTGCTTCTGTCTAAATCATTTTGTGAAATGTACAACAGGACAGGGAGGGCTCAGGACCAAGGGAGTTTTGTTTTTTGACATGAGGATTGCATTGTCAAGGTGTGACAGTTTGTGTGCTGACGTCAAAAACAAAAGTTCATTAATTCAATCATGTATTTTTTAATCAGATATTTTCAAAAGACCCAGAATATATCAGGCCTGTGCTAGATGTTGAACTTCTCGATCATCTATAAATCAGCATCTTGTTCTACTTTAAAGATATTTAAACCTTGGCCAGGGACTCTTCATCTATTCATTCAGCAAATATAAGCTCAATGATATAATTGTAAGATGGGGAAACTTAGCTTAAGAGCAAATTGCATGGAATCAGCCAGTCTGGTGGCTGTTGGGGAAATCAGACATGGTTCCTACCCTTATGGAGTTTACAATCTTGTGTGTGTTAAGGTCAGAGTCAGGGAGGTTGCATATGGAATTTTTAGTTCTTAAAATATACTAAGCACTGTGATAAGTGTTTTACATGTATCATTTCATTTCACGTCCTTCTCAACCTTAGGAGGTAAGTGATATCATCTCCACTTTAGAGATGTGGATGGTGGTGGCCATGAGGATTTAGTGACTTCCTAGTCCAGGAAGGCCATGATGAGTGATGTGATGAGATAAGGGAAGTTGACCTTATCAGAAGTCTGGGAGGGTTTTGCTAGGGAGCTGAGACCTGAACACCAAGTAGGAGTAACTTGACACAGAGGGGAAGGAAGAGAAGAGCATTTCATGCAGAGGTTAGAGCACAGACCCCTGTGGTGGAAGGGACATGAGTATGAGGGACTGAGAGGACGCCAGGGTCAACAGAGTAGAGAAAGAGGTCAATGCCACACCATGGGGTACCATGTTAAAGAGTTTATCTAAACTTTAAGAGTAGTTAATTAGACTTACAAAAGACTTGAGGTCAAGAGATGTTGGAATCACTAAAACATGAAATCATTTTGGCTACAATATGGAGAATGTATTGAAGGGAGGCAAAAGTTGATGTTCAGAGGTAATCAATTAGTAAGCTATTGAAGTAGTTTAGGCAAGAACCTAAGAGAGTGGCAGGGGAGGGAAAGAAAGAATTGAGAAATATTATCCCTAGACTTGGGCAAGGGAGCTCTGCCCTAGGCCTCTCACTTCATAGGGCTTTGCTCTGGCCTATTTCTGTCTATGCTTCTCCCTCCAGGGCCAACCCGCCCAAAGGCAATGCCCACCCTTTTCTAGACCATAATCTAGTATATAGAGTCCTGGAATCCTTGGCCCAAAAGACCCTGCGTCTGCTTCCAGGGCCTGTTCTGGCCTCCTTCTAGTGTGTCCCCCTACCCAAGGGTGTGCAGAACATATAGGGTGTATGGCCCTAGGCTCCAGTGTGGCCAAGGGGCAGCTACGTGCTGAGGTTGTGAAAAAAGCTTGTAGAGCTTAGACATGAAACCTGGGTACCCACGTATGTGTCCACAAGGTCCCTTGCAACTGAGATGGGATGATAAGGGATATGCAGGCCAGCACTTCCTGAGTCACTAATTAAAGACATTGGAAATCCAAGGAGATGAAGAATTTTTCATTTGAACCCTTCTCTCTGGGTCATTGTGGAGCTATGTTTGTGAAGGTAGGAAAATAGAACTATCTCATCTAATGGTTTGTTCATTTTATTCATAGCCTTTAAATATTTAGACATAGGGTATGTGGAGCTATTTCTCTGGACTCTGCAAATGTCAGGGGAAATCCTATATTTCAGAGTTATGTAGGGGATTAAACAACAGGATCTAGCAATTGGATATAGATGCTGAATTGGAGGGAACTCTATATAACTTTTGGGTTTTGCTCTTAAGGAGGTGGATGGTGGTAACATTTTCTGGCATGGAAAACATGAGGAAGACTAGAATTTGGGGGATGATCAAGGGTTCATTTTTGAGATGCTGAATTTTTGGTGTTTTTGAAAAACCTAGGAGATGTCAAGTAGAATTTATTGATGTAGAACTCAGTCTGGCTCTATCCCTCAGCACCAAAAGAGACAGAGGGCTCCAGTAGCTTTCTGCTTGGTTAGCATGTGTGGATGAGGGTATGCTATGAGGTAGGAGAAAGGTGAAACTCCACGAAGGCTGGATCCACTTATGCTCTGCTGAGGGGCACAGCACTGAGTGATAAGAAGACTAGTCCATGTCAGGGGCAGTGGTACCTGTGTGTGAGGGGTGGGTCTCCTGGGTCTTTCTTCTACAACTATCAGGGCCTTTATGCTGTTGCTTGTGTATCAAAAGCATCCTACTGGAAGCTAAAGTGTTAGCCTTTCCTTGAGCTCGCATTCCATGCACAAAGCCTCATTGAGGATGATGATGGTGATGACAGTGTAGTAGAAGCCATACAAGGGAGATGGAAATTCATTGGAACAGTGCCTTTTAAAGGAACACTTATTTTCTCAACTTACACTTTAAAAAGATCAAGGTGGAAGAGGCTGCGTCATTCCTGTATCACTGAACAAACTGAATCTCAGAGCAAATTGCTTCTCCAAAGTCAAATGATTACCTAGCAGCAGAGTCAGAAGATCAGAGACTCATTACTTTTGGTCCAAATATATGGTTCCTGCTCTTGAATTAAGGCACAGAAGATTTGATCCCTTGGTCGTCAGAGGGGCTAAAGACATGAGACGAGGAGATTGAACTCCTTTTTCCTAAATTAACTTGTGGTTCGACTGTACCCAGAAGGATTTGCTGTAATGACTCAAGTTCAATGGGAGGACACCTTCCCAGTGCTGAGATTACATATAGAATGAGTAGCCAAAACAGGGAGAGAACACACAGCTCCTTTTTTGCTTCTCAGAGATCAAAATGAGAACTGCTCAGTTTCAAGACAAAAGTAGTCTCTTCCACATCTAAAAACGTTTATACATATGTATATGTGATATTTATTTATGACTCCCATGTGGTGATTTTAGTACAAATGATTCTGGAACATATGGAGTACATTTTCTTTTAAAGTAAACAGAGATTGTTAATATTCAGGAAAAACCATCTACAAAATGAATGTCAGCTCCTCTAAATCCCTAAGAGTTTAAGGAAGTTCCTAACTTGAGGTTACGGAAAAGAGCTCCACCTTTTCTGTGATAATAGCGATTTCTGAGCTAATAGAAGTTTGGCTCCTTTTTAGGAGTAATGTGAGGTTTATTTGCAAGTTACTCAGGTGTTACAGCAAGTAATGTGGTTATGTAATCTGTGTTCAAAGTGGTACAGTGTTGGATTTTAGATCAGAAGCCAATCATATTTACATTCACAATTAGTGATCCTTGCTTGGTTAGCTCAGTCTGAGGTTAATAGGGCTATGGATGAGGTTTCCACTCAGATTTGAGCCTATTAGATTTGTTCTAATCCATGATCATAGACGGTCTGCTTAACCTTAATTTACACATAATGAAATATACAATTGACCTTACTTACATAATTCACTGCAGTTTAATTAATATTGTAAGGGAGGAAAAAATTCTTCTCTACCCTCTTATCTTCAGTGACTGGAGCTTGTGAATTAAACTTATAAAAGGAAGATTAACAGGAGAAAAGGCATACATGTTTGGCGCTAATATTTTAATATTTTTGTATGATGAAGGCCTTCATAGAAAGCAAATGGATACCTGCAGAGGAGGTTAGACCTGGGGGCTTATATACCATTTTAACAAAGGGGTTTGAGTTTCTAGATGTGCTATATAGTGGGAAGGTAAATATACAGGGGAAACTAATGGAAGATAATTGTTATTTTAGTAAGGTTTGTTTGTGCAGACCCATCTCAGTGCTGACCTTCTTGTCTCCAGTGAAAAGTTTTTCTCTTCCTGATTCCAGAGAGGGGAAGGGGAATACCTTCACAAAGGGAAATTTTTGTCCTGCTTTTACACAGATAGCGGGAGGGCAGAAGAGCTCTTTCTACATTTGCTGCTTCTTAATTATCTTTAGCTCAAAATAATCCTTGGACTTCCCTGGTGGTGCAGTTAAGGCGGTTAAGAATCCACCTGCCAATGCAGGGGACACGGGTTCGAGCCCTTTTCCGAGAAGATCCCACATGCCGCGGAGCAACTAAGCCCGTGCGCCACAACTACTGAGCCTGCGTTCTAGAGACCGCAAGCCACAACTACTGAGCCTGTGTGCCACAACTACTGAAGCCCGCATGCCTAGAGTGCATGCTCTGCAACAAGAGAAGCCACTGCAGTGAGAAGACCGCACACTGCAATGAAGAGTAGTCCCCGCTCGCCGCAACTTGAGAAAGACCGCACAGCTATGAAGACCAAGTGCAGCCAAAAATAAATAAATAAATTTATATATATTAAAAAAGAAAAACAGTCCTTATGCCAAAGTATCATATTTTGGGGTGGTGTATATTGATTGCTGTCAATATCAACTGATATTTGGGTAAATAAAGATGAATAAAACATATTTAGTGACTTCGAAGATCCTGTTGTCTGCTGAGAAAGAAGGCATGTGCAGAAATAATCATAATAATGCGTGCAATACAAAAGTTTTGGACTGAAAGCCTCAGTGTGGAAGAAGGAATGATTACACACATTTGGAGGATCTGAGGAGTGATGCCTCAGTAGAATCAGGAGGGCTGAATGGGTGCAGTGGCTTAGGGGGAGAGTAGAAGAACTTTCAGGTAGAGGGGAAAGCATGTTCAAGGGATGGAGGTTCAAAACAAGAGTGTGCTTGTGTAGTTCAATGTTGCAGTAGCCTAAAGGGCAACAGGCAGGGGTCCCAGTGTGGGAATAAGGGAGTGGTTGAGGATGAGGCTGGTGGGTAGACAGGTTCATAACATGGAACACCTTATATTCCATCCTGAGGAATTTGGAATTTATCTTGAATTTGAAAGGGCACCTTGAAAGAGTAAAAACTTATGCACTTACGTTGGTTTATCCTGGCAGCCAGTGTGGAGGAGGAACTGCAGCTGACCAGCTGAAAACATGTGTTATCTCAGATAATAGTTATTGAAACTGCATGCAAAAGCAGTGGCTGGAGAGAACACAGAAGTGAAAATTAACAGGGCTTGGTCATTGATTAGACATAAGTGCCAGTGAGATGAAGAATTGCAAATGCCTCTCATGTTTATGACCTAAGGTGACTCAAAGGATGGTAATATCTTCGGCTAAAAGAATACAGAAGAAAGAGCAGGCTTGGGAAGAAAGGTGATGAGTTCAGTTTTGGCTATGACTGATGGGAGTGAGGTTCTTCAGGACTGAGATATTAGGGAAGTGAGAAGGAAACTTGGGTAGGCCATTGACCGTAAAGATTGGGTCGAGGGACAGAGGCAGTTTCACAAACTCTTTTCCAATGGATCAGAAATCAGACATGAATCCAGATTTTGTGGGCCTGGAAGTTATAAAATACTAGGAATTCTCTAAAAGAAAAATAATGCAAAATCGGAAATATAAAATTTTGGTGTGAATGTGAATATTTATTTAGAATGAGAAAAATTACAGCAAATTAAAATTTTTTTAAAAACTTGAAAAAATTACAATAAAATTTTTTAAAAGAACATGATTTTTAAAATTAACTAATAATCATTAATTTAAGTTAATCTTTGGCTGCATAATCATTGATTGCCTTTTCACATAATGATTTAGTAATGTTTTTTCTATGCTGGACATAGAAAGGTAATTCAATCTTTCCTCTTTCATGGTTGATCCAAAATTATTTCTAATAATGACATTTTCGTGATGTTTCTTTTCGATTCACCTTTCATTCATAATGTTGTAAGTTTTTAGAGTTGTTCCCAAATTTCGGAAAATATTTATTAAGTTTATTTCCTATTTGATTTGTAAGATTTAGGAGAAGCTTCCATAGATGAGTTTTGGATTCCTTACATTTTAAACCTTACTTCTTCGCTGCCCACACACTTCTTGTGCTGAGTGCTTTAGAATGTGTTCCTATTGTGGCCTTGCATCTTTTTGTCACAACATGGGGGTGAATCATTAATATGGCCAGTAGGAATATTCTTGGAAGCTATTCCTACACCAGCATGACTAGCAATCATTTAACTAGGTATGGAAGTGTCTGGGAACCACACAAATATATTTCACTGAAAGCAAACTAAATTGATCTCAAACTCAATTTCTTCTTTTCAAGATCTCAAAAATGCCTATAACTACCTCCTAGTCACCTGACATAAGGGGAAGATAGAGTAGATGAAATATCTTAACTTTGTAAATTCTACAAAAATATTTGACCGTATGAAACACAGGGTTAGAGACCTTCCTCAACCTTGAAAAAGTCGCACGCAAGTGGGAGGTCTTGATGGTTAAGCTTCAGAAGCTTTATGGAAAAAGAATCTCTGCTGTAAAGTGTAGGGACCAGTGAGGGCTAGAACACTCTCTCCTTCTATAGGGACAGGCACTCCAGTCATGGGTGCTCTTCTTATCCTACCTTTTCACCTTACTCTTGGGATTCAAGATGGGTCTACTGAACAGATTCTATTTGAACTGCTTGAAAGATAAAAGTAAAGATCTCTGGTCTGGTATTTGCTTACAATCTGTTGGACAATTGACTTCCCAGCTATGGATTATTATAGAGGAAATGGCTAGCATCTAGGCACTGGTGAGAATCATTCCTTTAAGCTTACTATTTTCCAGTACCAGACATGGGTATCTTTCTATATATGAGAAGGGAATTAAACATTGGTTTTAGACCAACATTTCAGGGCACATTCATTACATTACTCAAGAGTGAGTAAGTGGAAAAATAATGAGAAAATCCTTTGCAGCATGAGAGAAGAACCAGTCATTAGGTAAATCACGATGGTTATTTTACGATTAATTTAAGTAAATATAATTTAAATGCTGTTTTTTTTTTTTTTTCCGGTACGCGGACCTCTCACTGTTGTGGCCTCTCCCGTTGCGGAGCACAGGCTCCCGATGCGCAGGCTCAGCGGCCATGGCTCACGGGCCTAGCCGCTCCACGGCATGTGGGATCTTCCCGGACCAGGGCACGAACCTGTGTCCCCTGCATCGACAGGCGGACTCTCAACCACTGTGCCACCAGGGAAGCCCTTAAATGCTGTTTTAATGTGATAAAAATCTACTATGTGTGTCAAGAAAAAAAAAGTTACATTTTTACCTGTATTTTTTTTGGTAATAGAAATCACACTATTTCACATGTAAGCTTTTCAAAATAAGAAATCAGAATTTTATCAAATTTTCATGTCTTCATATATTATTAGAGCTGAAATATTTTATAAATAGCTAAATTGGAAATTAATGTAATTGTTGGCTTTAAATTGTTGTTCTTTCAAAATACAAAAATAGAACTATGCCTCTCTTTAGTAATTTTAAAACATTAACAATTGAATTAAGAAATTATGATTATAACATACTTTTAAAGTTAAGAACTTCAGTGTTACGTAAATCATAGTAAACATAATGCAATGCATGCATTGTTTGTCAGTTGCATAGGAATTTCAACCATCTAAGCTTCATACTACTAAACCCAAATTTAAATTGATTTGTTTCTATTAAACTGTCTATCATGAACGCCGAGAGTTATATTACCAATTTTAAAAGTAAAATTTCTGGCAAAGATTATAGTTTAGAGAAGGGAAGGAAGATTGTGGATTGGAATCAGGGAAGACTCCATGGTAGAAGTTAATCCCTCTCTAGATTAGTAAAAACTAAATTTTATTTTAAAAAATATCCCTTTCTTTTTAGTTTCTTCTCCCTCTTCCCAGAGAAGAATGTAAGGAGGAAGCTACCTACTTTCAGACTGAAACCTGGGTGACCCTCCAGGGGCATTGACTGGACCCCAAGACTCTCCCAGCTTTGTTGGAGCCCATCAGTCATGTAAGATTTGCCCCAGGTCTCCAAAACTGTCCTCAGTCAAATTCAAGTTGATGGTGGATGTATTAATTAGTTTCATTGCGTGCATCCTTTCACAATATATACATATATCCAAACATCATGTTGTATTACCTTAAATATATACAAATTGCATTTGTCAAAAAAATTAGGCATGAGGGAATACGCAAATAAAAAAGCAAGACTGACATGAACCTTTGCTGAAAATGCAAATCCAACCTAAATTGCCACCCTGTTTTTTAGGTTAAAAAATTCTGGCTGGTTATTTTTTTTTCCAAATTAATTTTGGATCATGAGATTCTATTAGCTGGTTTTTGCTGGCACCACATTGCTGAAAGGATGACAAGAAATAGGGAGCCTTGGAAATTTTACATGTCTGCCCCAAGAATTCCAGTCCCATTTTATAACCCCAAAAGTCTTAGATCGTTTAGATAAGCCGACTAGAATGAAGCCAAATCAGTGAACCTTCTAAGCTTCCCCCAGCCATCCTTCATTAAGGGAAGAGTCATTTTTGCCTTTTATGAAAAGGCAGAGCCAAAAGACCAATCTTCACTGACTTTCCTTTCGTCTAAAACTTTTCCCACAATTCTGCTGCCAACTCAAGAGAAGTTTCAATTTTTGCATTGCTGTTTTTCAAATACAGGAAAGTTATATGGGGACATTCCCTATAGCCTTGTTGGGCCATGTGCTTTCCTTTGACTCAGAGCTCCTGGAGAGCCTTAAACATGGGCATTTGTGAGGGCTCAGACACCAGGATAGACACGCTGGTGCTTCTAACTTTGTTGATGTGCCAAGCCATGTATGTCTTTCCTGCTAAGGACTCAAGGAAGACACCTTAAAGGATGCTACGAGTGCTACAAGCTCTTTTTGGTCTTCATTGACTTCTAGCCAGAGGGGCCTCTTGGGACCAATGCAAGGGGTTATAGAAAGAAGATGTGTACTTATTCTTACCTCTGACTATACAAGCTCTCGCTGCAAACTCAACAGAGTGATGCATATTATAGAGGAGAAAGAACAGCCTTCTGCCCTTGGTGGATGCGCTCAACCCCGACATCCTGGGAAATCTTATCTTCAAGGAGGACCTTTTTGCTCCCCATTCACTTCCAATAGTTGGGATCTGAGACAGAGCAGCCTTGTTTAAATTCCAGCCCACAGCAATGACAGAATCACAGAACATTAGGAGCAGAAGTTGTTTTTGAGATTGTTTAGTGCAGTTTCTGCCTTCTATATAGAGAGGTAGGTGGCTCAGAGAGATTGGGTGCTTTTTCCATGGTCTCATGGCTGGTCTGAATCTGAACTAAGATCAGAGCTCAGGTTTTTCCATGCTTGGCCGCTTCAAGTCTGTCTTTGGAGACTGGTGATTTCTTTGGGTGCTCATAAACTTTCTGAACTTTTCTGAATTGCAATCAAGTTGTTGCTTTTTGTTCTTTATGTCATTAGATTGCAACTTTTAGTCTAAACTCTTAAGAAGTTTATGAAACTGGCTTAAACTTTCTTTCTTGGGGATGATTGCGAATGTCTGAATACAGGGTTTGGCTAAGCTCGAAAAGGGTCATTGATTAAGAGCCCATGAAACTCTAGAACATGTATTGTCACAGGCCCCATTTGTGAGTTCCATGAGGGCAATTTATTATGGCCATCCTGTTCAAGGCCTAGCCCAGTACCTGTACCTATTAGGTAGTCAACAAATATTTTTCCAATAAATTCTTCCCCTTGTGTATCTAACTTGTCCAGTTTAGCAGCTCAGGTAATATTATCGTCCCAGCAGCAACTCATATTCTTGAAGTTTCTATAGTCAATTCATCCATCTCACACCCACCTTCAACTAGATATTCCCTACTCTGTGTTCAGTGCTTTCATATTTCTCCCAATGGCTTGGCCGATGCATCGATTGCATTGCTCTGTTTTAATAAATCTTTTATCAAATTATAATATGTATACACAGAGAAAGATGCTCATGAGTGCATAAGCTTCCTGCACTTTCTCAAAAATGAACATTGTCTGGTTTTTAATGAAAGATACAAAAACAATAGTAGATCTTATCCCTGTCATTGAGAAATTTACAATCCCTTTAAAAGAAAATACGTACATAAATGAATTCTGCAAAGGACAAACGCCAAAGGAAGAGATGTTTGTTGGAAGAGCTCAGAGGAGAGAGAAATTTGAGCTGGAATAGTCTGGGAAGAGTTCATGGAAGACAGAATTTAGGCTAGCACTTAGAGAATGGTGATGAATTGGAAAGGGAGAAGAAGGAAAGAAAGCTTTGATGGGAGGAACATAGTGATCAGAACTTTTGGCTGGAGAACAGAGTGATAAGGTGTCACCATGTTCAATGTGAGGCCAGTAGGTGAACAGTAAATAGAACTATGTGGCATGGGAGGACCAATGTTTTATATTATAGAAATTCTGTTTGGAAGGGCAGGGCCTTATAGTTTATACTCTACTCCATATAGATTGTACCAGAGAGGTGAACATTTTTTTTTTTTTTTTTTTTTAATAGGATGGGAGTGAGAGAAGGAAAGGCTGATTGGGAAGGGCAGACTTCTGTGTGGTCTGTGGCGACGGTTGCCTCTGGAGATGTGCAGTGTTCAACCTGCCCAAACTTGCATGCTCACCTTGATGGGGCCCAACCGAGAGGGACAGCATCAGGAGTGAAAAGGAAGAGAAGATGTGTGAAAGGCTATAAAACAATCGAAATGTTGTTGAACACAGCTTAATTGGTAGTAAGGAATTAAAGGCTAACCCTGGTTTAATATGTCACTTCCCCAGTAACATTTTAGGCTGAGCTCTTGATGTTTTAATTCCAAAGACTAACTCGTGACTTTCACTCTGAGGTTGGCCCAGAAGGTGAGAGATTTTTCGTCAAAGGCTTTTTTGATGAGCCTTAAGAAAAAACAACTCCCTACTTCTTTCATTTGTAAGCCTGACCCCATGTGGAGGTATGGGCTAGTCAAATAAATAACAAGAATAAGAGCGTCTTTATGCCTCTCACATTCCCTGGACTTTGTCCTTTGTGCCATGGCAAACCGGAGAGGGACATTGAAGCATTGATATGGTTGTTTGAGGTACTCACAGTGCCCCCCAAAGGAACGTGTTTCAATATGTTACACTATTGTGCTAAGAAAGTTTGGGACCCAGATCATTTGACTCAATGCCCCTCTAGGAGGAATCGTCAGTGTCAAGTTGCTCAAAGGTTATTCCCTAAATCTAAATAAATATGAGAGTTTTACAAATTTTCCACAAAGGTTTATTGGGTGCCTCTTTTGTGGCTACCACTCTGGAGTGTCTTTCCGGCATGGGGGTTGGTGCTCAACAAATACTTATTGGATGAAGAATTAACGAATTGGTGAAAACTAGTGTTTTAGGAGGCTAATGTGCTGGCTTGGAGAAGAAGAAGGCCAGAAGCAGTGAGCACAGATGAACTTTTGTTGTAATCCAGACCTTTGATTGTGAAGGTTTACACGTGAATATGAAGGAAAGGGTAGGGGAGTGATATTTTGGGGAAAGTCATTGGTACATTATGGCTCACTGGTTGTAGGGAAACTATTAAGGTGAAGGAGGAGAAAAGAGTTAGGTATTTGAATCTGGAGAGAGGAGTCGTCAAGCTGTGGGCACTGAGCAGGGATAGTATTATCTGTAAACACATCTGACGGTGATCATGAGAGAAGCCTTTGCACGGAGGCATCCTGCGAGTAAAACTCTCCAACTGATGTCTGGGCCAGAGGTCTGAGCTAAGAGTATCCTCAATTGATCAATGAACAGAAGAATACACATCAACCATTTAGGAAGATTGACATATTATGATGCAAAATCAACCCTGTTAGGTTAAAAGAAAATGTCTGTTTCATCATAACCCAATAATCAAATTTCTTTTGTAAAACGGGTGCATTTTATTTAAATCCAGAATGCATACAATATGGCTGCTACAACAAGTGCAGTTTTGAACTGCATTAATGTGGTGTCCAAATCAAGGGCAATGCTGCACCAAAGTGTTTTTCTCAACCTTTTTGTCATTATCGTCCCCTAAGGAGCTTTTTAAGACATCTTGAGAGTGATGGGCATTTTGGGGTTAAGAAAAAGAGATAAGTTCACCAGGAGAAGAGTGCAAAGAGCAGAGACCTAAAGACAAGAGAAGGGTAAGGGGAGGTGGAAACAGACAAAACAAACATGATGTATTTAAAAAGTTGAGCGTCTAAGAAGATTTGCAAGTCACTGAGTCAGGAGAAAAAAGACTTTGAAGCAAGAGGTAATAAGGATTGTCAAGTACTACAGAAAGGTGAAAGAACAAAAAAAAATCAAGAAAGACCATTGGATTAATATTTTTCAAACTGGACTTATGAAATTTATGTCTGTGGCTGAGCATATGTGACTTATGGATGACTGGGCAGATCAGTTCTACAAATTCAGTAGAATTCATTGCCAGTCCCCAGTTATTTGGAGCCCTGTACATATTTCAAAATAAAGCTGTTGGGTTTGTAGTTTTCAATATGCTGTATTGAGATTTGGGTAGCTGTATCACAAGAGTTTCGATATACAGTCCCTTTCTTAACAATGAAGGCTAGTCATTGTTGGCACCAAGGAAAACACAGTCCATCTAAGGCTGGGACATATTTTCAGCAGGAACTGGCAGTCATTCACTCATTGGGTGACTAACAAAGAATTTTCGGTGTAAGGACCAAGGGGCGTGCTCACTCAGCCCCAAAGTTCAGGGAGCCAATGGGCTTGGCGTTGTGGTTGAACAGGAATGAAGACACATCACCGACCACATAGGGAAGATTTTCAGGCTACTGCTGTGTGGGATTTTGTTTATGGGTCAGTTTTGCAAACAACTTCCTTCAGCCCAAATGGTCAAGGAGCTTAAACTTGGAAATAATTTGGTGGTTCTGCAGATACCTGAGTCCTGGATCTGACAGGATCTTGAGAGATCATCTAGCCCATCCCTCCAGCCTCTGATCTATTCTGCTTTCCGGTATCACCAACAGATACTCAACCAGGTTCTGCTTGATTATTTCCAGCCCAGGGGTGTTCATTACATTGTGAAGAAGACCTTTCTAAAACTAGTAATCCGTATCTTAGAACTGTTAACAGTTTCCTCAAACTAACACTAGGATATTGCATAATACTACTAGTCACTGTTCTTAGTAGTTTATAAATATATTAACTTATTTAATCTTCTCATAATATGGCCACATAATAAAGTGAACGCTATTAATATCCATATTTTTTTTTTAGATAAGGAAATTAAGGCATGGATCACTTCTTCCCGAGGTTAAAGGGTTCAAACCAGCATCTGAGCTTGTAACTGGTTTATATTAACGCTTAATCCTTCTTAATAGTTATTCAAATACTTGAGGACAGTTATTAGGGCTTCCCTTAGCATTCTTTTCCCAGGCTAACTGTTCCCAGTTAATGTAACTATTTTTCTCATGCAATGGTTGTGATTTTCTAGAAAAGCATAATTTAGTCTGTCATTGTTCTCCTCAAAACTAGTGCCCAGAACTGAATACAGACTGGCCTAGGGTCTGACTAATGCATGGAATTGTGTGGAATTATATAATGGTTAGGTTCTAAAATCTGCATGCAAGGTGAAAATTGAGTATAGCCAAAATTATCCTTGAAAAAGCCCTTCACTAACTCATAATGGAGGGTACATATGATTCAGTGTGTGCAATCCTGCACAGAAATTCTAGTGTTCATTAAAATTTGAGAACCACTGTGGTCGACTAAAGAAGGAACAAAAGGAAAGTCGATATGCAGATGCCTGGGCGTGAAAAACATTCTGCTTTTAAAGTAATGATCAAATTCCTAGTGGTAAAGGAAGGATGGGTGGAAAATACTTAATTGATCTTCTTTACTTGCAGTATTACTTAGTATATGTTAATGTATTTGTGTTGCAATGAGGATTAAACAAGAAAGGAGAGAGGGCAGGTTCTAAAATGTTTGTAAGTTTAGAATAATATAATGGCAGGCCTTACTCTCCAGGCATTCTCAACAGGAGAGATACCACCCCCAAGGGGCAAACATTTGTTCTTGGAGGGCAAAAAAACTTACTCTTTTTATGTATAAAGCCCAGGCATACACACAATATGTAAAAGAGATATACACTACATCTATGGAATTAAAATTTCAAGGGGTAGGTGACAAGGGCCATGAAAATATGTCTTAAAAAGGCTCCTTAGGGGATGATAATGAAAAGAGTGGGAAATACTTCCATACAATATAGCCCTTGATTTGGACACTATTAATATAGCTCAAAATTGCATTTGTCGTTTTAACAGTTATATTGCATGCATTCTGGGCTTAAATAAAGCTCACTAGTTTCACAAAAGAAATTTGACCATTGGGTTATGATGAAAACAAAAATGTTTTCTACCTAAAGTGGTTAATTTTGCATTGTGACATGTTGATCAATCTTCATGTCTTCCATTGATTAATAAATTGAGGACACTTTTAGCAAGATAAAATAGGTGAGTTTGCTCAGCAAATGTAGGGCTCTCAGCTCATCATCTATACTCTATATATACCCGTAGTGGCAGATGAATTCAGTTGCTTTTGATTTCTGATTTATGAGTCCATGGAGTGCTGCATTGAGAAAAAAACAAATCTCACAGTCATGACTAATTCTAGCAAAGGGTCTCTCAAATATAACTCAAGTTCATCATCATTATCACCACCAGAAGATAAGCTCAAAATTTATACCCTATTGAGTGAGAAGGAAGAAGTATCAGTATGCTTGTTTGCAAAGAAAGGAAACTTTGGCTTTTGCAGGTGAATTTGTGATTTTTGTGGTAATATATTTATTTCCTTCTCTTGACACTTAATAGGCATCCAATTCCTTCTGAGGGAAGAAACTATCTAGGTAACACAAAATTGTATTTACATATTAAGATAACATTTAGTTGTAAAATAATATGTCCCAGGAAGGCCCTAGACAGAGAGAGCAGATGTGAAAGCTAAATTGCTCTGCGTTAGAAAATAGGATGCATTTATCCTGCTCTCCACCTCTGCAGAAGGAGGGGAAAAGGGAAGGACATGACAGGGTTGAGATGGGTTTTGGGGGCTACAACTTAAAGAAAGAAGGGATGGCTTGTTAAAATGGCCATGTCATCATTTTTAAAGAACCTTAGTGTCTACCTTCCAAGGCTCAGTGGTGAATTATAATCCTTCTTCTATTATCTATCATTTTAGTGTATTATTTTAAAATGAAAAACATTTCAAATAATTATAACAAAACTCATGTGTGCACTAAGATAGAACAGATGTCGATATTTTGTATATTTGCTTCAGATCTGTTTTATTTTTTAATAAGCCTTATAAATATTGCTAAAATTCTGTCTTTACCCATTCTTATTTATCTTCCAGAGGTAACCAGTTTTCTAAAATTGGTGGATCATCATCACGGTTTCTTAAGTATATATTCATTATATCCTTACAAATATAGAGACACATTCATTAACAACACCCATCATTGTGTTTTGTACTTAAATATTTTAAAGTGTTGTCAAACTGAATGTTTGATATCAAAATTCTTTTATGCAATGCACTTCTTTCACTCAGCATTATGTGTTCAAGTTTTAAATATGTTAAAACACATTACCCTGGCTCATTTATTTAACTTCATTGTAATATTTCCTTATATGCATAAACTTAACTTCATTTATCCATTTCAAGGTTGAAAGAAGTAGAACTGCTTCCTTTTTTTACCTCCATACCTTTATAATTAGAAGTGAAGAGGGGTGCCCATGGACACCCACATTGCTCTATCCTACAGCACTGACAGATGTGCCATCAGTATCTGCCTGGAATGTACCAGGAATGAGCCATTACATCCTCTATTCCTGTTTATGTCAGTTGCCATGGTAAGCCCCAGACCTGCAGGTGCCCCTCTAATTCTATACAGTGACCACCATAAGGCCATCTCCAATATCTCCTCAACTTCTGAACCCCTTTCACTGTGCTCCCTGGAACCCACTGCCCCTAATCAGCAAACTCAACCTATTCTTGAATTTTCAAGGATACTCAACCTTTTCTCCAGATGTTCATTTTATCTTCCTGTTCTAAATGAAATCCAGGTCCCTCCGAGGACCCTGACTCCCTGGCATTCTCTCAAGGAATGGCTGTTCTTCTCTCTCATCTTGGAGGTGGGCTGGTTGTCCCCTTTGCAGTTTTCAGCCCATTCACCAACCGTCCTCCCTAAAAACATCCAGACATGAATCTCCTGTCATCAGACTGTAGCCCCAGCAGACCCCTCCCTCCTTGTTTCAGTCTTTTCAACACCTGGGTTACTCCTGATTTCACAAAGATGTTGAGTTTTTAGTTCATTGCTTCTCACCTTCAATGAACATATGGTTGTCTAGGAGCATCTTACTGAACTGTAAGATTTCCAGACCTGAGTTCTAAATAACCAACAAGAAACCAGGTGATGCTATGGCTGCTGGAACACTCTTTGGATAGTAAAATCCTAGATCAGTGTTGCTCTCTCCAACAATACCACTGTCTTCCTTTGGGGGGATTTCCAACCACCAACACAGATGATCTTCCCAACACCCTTTTCTTGAGATTGTTAGCCTCCTCTCCATCTATAATCTTGTCCCTATCTCAGCCACTTCCTCCCCACACCTTCTCATTACCAAAATTGGCACCACTTCCATAATCTCAATTTTTAGCATCCAGTTCCCAGACTGTCACCTCTCATCTTTCCTGATCACTTCCTCCAGTCCCCAAACACAAGCAATCCTCAAACCCCACTGATCCACCTAAAACCATGCTTCTGCTACCTCTTCATTGGCCTTCATTCTGTTCATGTTCACGCTTTACTCCTCACCCAGCTTGGATTCCATGGCACTTGATTATAGTCACTCCCTTGTGTCCACGAACAACTTCCTTGCCCTACTCATTCTTCATCGTACTCAACTTGGCAAAACTCTCAAACCTGGCTAATTATAACACTCTGCCAAGCACACCCTGCACCCCTACTCCGTTAAATGAGGACAAGGGAAATGGCACATCCCTATTGGCTGGTTGCCTGTTAAATTCAAGAACATGAGCCTTAAGTGGAACTGGGATGCCATTTGGCAATCATACTCTATTTCCCTATTCTAAATTCTCTCTTGCTCTCTTCTAGATAACAATTTTGTGCTTTCTTCTTCTTCAAATCTGCAATACCTCCTCCCCATTCTGCACTTGCAGACCTCGCTTACTATTTCATGGGGAAAACAGGAGCAATCAGCAAAGACCTTTCACAGGCTCCCATACTCACATGCACCCAGCTCTCCCACCCTGCAACTCTCTCCCTCTTTCCAACTCAACGTCATAGTTCTAGCAATTCTCCTCCCTTCCTGCTTTATTTCCCGCTCTCTGATGCATCTTCCTTACAGCATAAAGCATACTTTTTATTCCATTAAAAAAAAAAAAAACATTTTCCCCATTAGCCCTAGGTCTCTGCTCAGCTCAAAGCAAACTCCTCAAAATATTTTTCTATGCTATGGTTTCCAATTTCTCTTTCCCTACCCTCTCTTAAACCCACTAGAGTTGGTCTTTGGTGCCTACTGCACCTCTGAATCTGCTTTTGTTTTGTTTTAGTTTTTTGCTTGTTTTTACATAACCAACAGTAAATTTCCTATTGACTGCAAATGAAAAAGAAAAAAAAAAAAGCACAGTCACACAAAATGCATAAGCAACTATCTAAATGGGAACAGTGAAAGCAAACACAATAACTAAGTACGAGCGCTCTCTGCAAGTGTGAGTTTAGCCTTGACTGCCAGTTACTGATTATATAGAAACAGCATGGTTCTCCAGCTAGAACTCGCTAGGTCAGTGTCTCACTAACTGACCACCTGGTTGATTAGCTGACTCATTTATTCTCGTATACACTTTTTCAGTCATTAATTTATTCATTAATTTATTCTCTCCACAGTCTACATTGCTTTCTTTTTCTTTGTGCCTCTTTGCCCCCTTCTGTTACCAATTTGTGGGTATTGTATGGGGCTTTCCAGTTCCTTCAGGGTGTCTCATCTTCATTGTAAGAATCTTTTTATAGAGCTTTGCTGCCCTCACTGCAAGTCCGATAAACTACAGAATTACCGTCCCATTTTATTTATCTTTTGTGTTTCACTGTATCCTCCTCTTCAGAGAGTCATCTAGCCTGTTGTTCCTTCTTGTTGCTCCTTTCACTTATAACAGGGAGATTTTTAAAAAGGTATTTCATCACCATATGAATAAACCGGAAACTACATTTATTTCACATGTATTCCAAGCATTTAACAACATTGTGATTTTCTGCTTTCTTTGCTTTCGTATTCTGCACACTTTATTTTATTTTTTTGCTGCTTTCCCCTATTTCTGGGTTCAATTTATGTTTTACTGTTTCCTAGTGGACCTCCATTCTTCAACAAAGCTATGAGAATCTTCACTGAACACTGCATTCTGTTGTATGTGGTAGTTGTAGAGTGCTCAGATTAACTGGCTAACTACAGAATGAGAGCAAATATTTATTTTTCCATCAAGAATACCATTGATCTGGAGAAAAATAACTGGTTTTCTGGGCCAGAGCCATCCAGGAGTTCGTCCATGAAAAACAGTCCCAGTATGGCTTTCTGGGCCAGTCCTAGTTGATACAAAGAAACTGTTGCTTGGAATTGTGTTCCCATAGACCTATGAAGGATTTTTAAATACCTTATGGAACAGCTTTTTATGTGCATGTTAAATATATATATCTGACAACTAATACGTTTGTTAGACAATCATCATCGTTATCTTTAAACATTTATTTATTTAGTACTTTCATTTATTGAGTGCCATGGACATTGAATAAACTTTGAGAAATTTACAAATCATGCCTGATTATTTTTTTTAAGGCAACACCTACTTCCATCGTATGTTCTGCTTTACAGCTGAAAGATATACTACTGAAAACAGAGTTAATTTATTCACTGTGCTGCTATGTCTTAGACTTTTTCTCTGTGTCTTAACACAAGTTTCTCTGGAGTTCTGTGATTTGGAGGATTCCAGCCAAGGGAGGCTGTGGCCTGTGTTTCTAGAACAGTTGGATTTTCTTCTTTGCTGGCTATGGAGTCTCTGCAAGTCTTCAGATGTCTAGCACTTGGCACCTGTAAGGCTGCAAAGACGTAGTAGATAAAGATATTTTTGTGTGTTTGTTCTGTGAAATGCAATTTTAAGGTTTTGTTAACACTGTTCTGCTCTCTATGGACTGGAACCCATTCCTTTGCTTGAGATCATTTACTATATATACAGAAGGGTTTGTGGACAGCAGTCCTGGTTAGTGAAGTAAGAACGTTACCATTGGCAGGGCTTTGTGAAAGAGGAGGCTGACAACACAGAGGACAGGCCGAGAGGCTGACCTGTGATCACAGGGCAGGACGGGGTCACAGTGAGGGAACCAGTAGGACACCCACAGGTACCTGACTCAGGATCCCCTCTGAGCTCTCACAGGCTTCAGTCGCGTGCTGCCTCACAGCCAATGAACACCACTTTGTACTATCTCCTCTGGGCCGAGGCTGATGGAAATCCTGGAATTGTATTTTTGACACTGTATCCATGGATAAAAGGGCACCATTCTGGCATAACATACCTCTGAGAAATCTCTTTTTAGTCTTGTAAAAAAAAAAAACAACCAATAGAACACACACTTCTAAATTCACTTTTTCTTTCATGTTCCAAAACTACCAAAGGACTTGTTATCCACAAAATGCTGTTGGTCTTTCAGAAATAAAATTTCTTTAAAATACACATACGCCTATACATATGTGTGTGTATATATATATATGTATGTTACATATGTTTATATGTTTGTGATTATGGGAAGCAAGATTTTGAAAGGTTCAGCAATTCTTCAGTGTGAGCTACAGAGAAACAACATTAACAAAGAACTGACTTCCTGGATAGAAACGTACTTTCATCGCTTGAGGATATCTGTATAAGGAAGAGAAAGAACCAAAGCATTAGCTGTTAAGTGAAGACTGGTTCTAGGGCCACTGAATTCTAAGCAGTGCAGGTCAACTAAAGAAAATTCCTAAATGTCCTCATATGAAGGAAGCAGATTTCTCTCCTGTTCTCCTTAGGCAGAAAATCCAAAGGGGAAATATTATGTTTCAGATGCTTGTCGGTCATTCAACAAAGCACTTTGAATATTTGCTATGTGCAAAACAATGTACTATAGTAGGTGCTGCTAAGTCTTTCCCCTTGGATAAAAAATTATGAAGAGATAATCAATAGGAGGAATAAAATATGCGTTAAAATAGAGCAAATTATCAGCAAGTAAAAATTATTATGATACCAAGAAAGTACACTTAATTGGTAAGAACAATGGAGAAAAAAGCAAAGAGTATATGGAAGATAATGTAATATAGTGATTAAGAGCATCCAGGTTTGAACTCCCATTCTGCTATTTACCCGCTGGGTGACATTGGACGAGTCATCTGTTCTCCCTGTGCCTCAATTTGCATATCTGTTAAATGGGCATCATAATAAGACTTATAGAATTGTTATGAGGATTAAGCAGGTACGTTTACCTGCCTGAATATCAGGAGTAGAATAGCTTTCAGTAAATGGTAGCTGCTGTTGCTACTACTACTATTATTATTATATTTAATAATGAAATCTTCTAGGAAAAGGTAAATCTCAAATGCAATTTGGCAAGAGATAGAGAACTATCGATGGGTTAAAAGGATGGATGGTAAAACTAAGAATGTGGTTTCCTCTCGACAGAAGATGCAGAAGCAAATCCTCAGTCTTGAAGTCATCAGGATGCAGGATTTCTTCCTTCAGTGCGGTCTTCCTCATGTCTATCATTCCTAAATGTCCCCAGGGACATAGTGTGTCTGTCTATTCTAAGAGCCCTTCGTCCTCTCTGTCAGAGGGATGCAGCCAGTGAAAATTTGTGTCTCTCATCCAAACTGACCTCAATGGCACAGCAAGCTCATTCCTCTTTTACGAGAGAATTTAGCCCTGTGAGTCTATAAAGGGATTGCATTTCTTATAAAAACTTAAATTCTAATCATTATATTTTAGATTGAATAAAATTGTTATATTTAAAAACCCTGTCTCTTGGACAATAAAACTCACATTTTTTCCTACAGTTGAATAGCCAATTGAATATACACTTGATTTTGAAACCACCCAACTCAGATGGGATGAAACCACAAAACTCAGATTTGGGACTTGAACTCACTGTCTTTCAATTGAAATCGCATACCTGGTCTCAGGACTTAATGAAGCTCAGGTTTATGAAGCAGGAGGAATTCAGTGAGAGGCAAAGTGATAGGTAAGAAGTAGATTTATTTAGAGAAATACACATTCCATAGACAGAATGTGGTAAGGTCTGTCTCAAAAGGCATAACAGGGAGATTATCTGAACAAAATAACATCTTTAAATGGACAGAATAATATTTATCTCACTTTCTGTTATAAGCCATTGTCTGCCTCCTTTATTTTTTTTAACATCTTTATTGGAGTATAGTTGCTTGACAATGGTGTGTTAGTTTCTGCTTTATAACAAAGTGAATCAGCCATTCATATACATATATCCCCATATCTCCTCCCTCTTGCGTCTTCCTCCCACCCTCCCTATCCCACCCCTCTAGGTGGTCACAAAGCATGGAACTGATCTCCCTGTGCTATGCGGCTGCTTCCCACTGGCTATTTTACATTTGGTAGTGTATATATGTCCATGCCACTCTCTTACTTCGTCCCAGCTTACTTCCCCTTCCCCATGTCCTCAAGTCCATTCTCTACATCTGTGTCCTTATTCCTGTCCTGCCCCCAGCAGAGATATCTTAATCAACAATTTGATTGTATGCTATACATGCAGAATTTCCTAGTCCCCTTGTTGTGTTTAATATTTCAGTGGGAAATTTTGATATTTAAGTTGTTCCAGTGTTTTGGCCTACACTCAAGTATCTGGCCCAATGGAAGAAAAGGGAGCTGGATCAAGGATAAAGAGGTTTGGGGTGCAAGTTAGGAGGCTTGGGGTTCTGGATCCAGTTTGCCACTCACTTGGTAAGTCCCTGTGACCAAAGGCAGATGGCTCTACCTTTCTGGATTTTAGTTTGCTCACCATATGCAATTGTAAGTTTGAACAACACCATCCATCACTTCAGCTGTAAAGTTCTCATATTCACAATGCTTCCTCAGATATTTTGTACCTATTATAAGAAACATTATATTTGTAACAGAGACCAATAAGAGTGTATTACTGATTTTTTTTTCCTGGCAATTATAGCTAAAATTTATTTTATGCTTCCCTTCTAGGATATTAGGTTAAGCATCATACAAATATGACCTCAGCTAAATTAATCCTTATAATACTACTATGCAATTATTATTAGACAAGGAAATTGAGAAAAACAGAAGTAAAATATAATGGTAAAAATAAGGAGATGTCTACCAGTATTGGTGATATTGGTATTCTTATTCCTGAATAGAATCTCTGAGTTTTAGTTGGCCACCTAAAATAAGGACAATTCTTCCCAGCTTCTTCCCTTGCACTTAGGTGCTGTCATGTGCCAATGTTCTGGTCAATGGGAAACTGTCAACTGAAAAAAACGTGCAACGTAGAAGCTGAGAATTTTTTCTTCGGCAGAATTTTTGAGGACTTAACCCCAGAAGACAGCCTCTCAGATTGCTCTGAGGAATTGCTCCAGGGACGTAAGAGAGGAGCCAGGATATATAAGAGTTTTGCAAGAAAAACCAGATAGTAGGAACATCAAAAGATGACTGTTAATTAAAGAAAACCAGACATCTCAAGTTAATGAATTTAGAGCTTTTCTGTGTATGGGAAGATTCAAGAATCTGGGCTTATTGAAATCATTCCTTTGATATGCACCTTGACTATCAAGGGCCAGTAGCCTGCTTTTCTCCATCCTGGATCTCCTCAGGGTGCACAGCTGGGGGAGACTGCAGTGGCTGCGGGGCATGATGGCTACAGCCTTTGTTTACTGACATAGCAGGTGACATTTTTCATCCATGATATAAATGAAAGTGTTGTGTGGCAGGTTCAGGGAACCTTTCTTAAATGACAATCATACTCTCCCTGTGCCTTCTTTCTTCTTTGCTTTTTTCCCCTATCCTGTCGTAACGTCTGAAGCCCTAGATGCCATCTTGAACCATTAGGAGGAGGACCACGTTCTAGGGATGGCAGTGCAGTCCCTGAAGCCATTGTAAGGCTGAGCTGCCATATCGTTCCCTTACCAAGTCCAAACTTTGAGATGAGAGAGAAATAAAGTTAACTAGCTTATGCCACTGACACTTTGGGTTAGAATCAAACCCAGCGTTAACTAATAGGAGTATATTGCCCAAAGGGCACACAGCTGGTGAGTGGCAGCTGGGGTTCAAGCCTGACTAGAGAGGATACGAGTGCATTGGCCTCGTGTTATACTAACCCTAGGAGCGAAGAAAGGCTCTTCACTCTTCAATACCAGATATTTAACATAGGTATCCTTGATCCTGGAATACAGTTGATGTTTTGTTTCCAGGGAGTCTGTCTTTCTAATTATGTTTGACTCTCGCTGATATTAAATTGAGTTCTATATCCCAAGAACATATACAGATTTTGGCAAAAGGAAGGGACTCATGAAGGCCAGTTTGACCTTACATTTTTGTTGCACATGCTTGGACTACTTGGATCACGCACATCAAAGCTTTGAAAAATTAGATTTGCGTAACAATGATTTCCATCTGCCTTCTTCATCTGCATGAAGGGAACCCTGCTTAAAGGACTTTGCTCTTTGACACGTTAGGATCTGTATCTGCATGTGAAAGCTGGGGGCCACATTCCAGTGCCCCCATAACTCAAACAATGAAACCACTTAACATTTCTTTGACTCTTAAGTAAATGGATTTTGGATTTCAGGTATCTGCAAAGTACCTCAGTTCCGTACTCAACATTGCAAATAAGATGATAATTATATTTTGTCCTTGAAGATGATGGCAGGAAAGATAGAAAATTTTTATTTGTAGATAGTTTGACTTCACTGCCCAACATCCCAAGAGAACTAATTGAAACGCTGTTAAATTCATTAAGAGTTTATAAAATGGACAGATAGGAGACAGTTACAAATATTGGCAGTTTCCTGCATAACAGACATAATTGTATAACATGTTGAAAGAAGTTTATTCATGTTAGCAATCAAAAAACAAAACACAGTAACTAAAAAAAAACTTGAGTAACCTCAACAATAAATATACTAATTTTTTAGAAAGAAAATTTCAAATTTTCTGGGAGCTTTAAAGGATGATTTAAATTAATGGAAAGATATATCACATCCTTTTATGGAACAACAATATTGCAAAAGTGTTGGGTTTTCCAAATTAATTTATGGGTTATGTCATTCTATACTGGAATTTTATGAATTAGGAAAATAACACACTACTATATATAAATTAGATAACTAATAAGAACCTACTGTATAGCACAGGGAACTCTACTCAATACTCTGTAATGGCCTATATGGGAAAAGAATCAAAAAAAAGAGTGGATATATGTATATGTATAACTGATTCACTTTACTGTACACCTGAAACTAACACAACATTGTAAATCAATTATATTCTAATAAAAATTAAAAAAATAAAGTTCACCTGGCTGCTAAGATAATTTTGAAAAAATCAGCATAATAAGGGCTTTAGATTTTCAAATATATTATAAAAATAAAATGATCATACAGTATGGTATATACAAAAGTATAGACAGACCGACAGTATATGTAACAACTCAATAAATCATAAACAGGTAATGAAAAATTGAGAGAGTAATAGATTATTCAATAAATTGTGTTAGGATATTTATGATTTGGAAAAAAAGTTAATTTTGATAGCAGTCATGCATCTTACACGAAGATAAATTCTGGGTGTACTAAAATTAGGTGTCAAATTAGGAAAACATAAAATAGGTGAATATATGTCAAATTTCTGGGTGGGGATGAATTTCCAAGCATAAAAGCAGTAAAAGAAATAAGAAAAGATGAGATTTGACTCTATACAAATGTATGACTTTCTATGTCAAACATACAAAATAAAATTAAAAGGAAAATAGGAGCTCCAGTTCAAGGATGACAGCTTAAGGAGCTCTGTGGACACACTCTCCAACGAAACAAGCATAACTGGTGAAAGCTATATATATATATTGGGTTGGCCAAAAAGTTCCTTCAGTTTTTAAGTAAAAATAAGAGACATCTTTTTCATTTTCACCAAGAACTTTATTGAAAAATGTATTCACCATTTTGTTCCACTACCTTCTACCATTTTTCAGGCAACTTCGTAATTCCATCTTCCCAAAACTTTTTATCCTTTTGAGCAAAGAACTGTTCCAGGTGCCTTTTACAGTCTTCCAGGGAATTGAAACTGTTTCCATTAAGAGAACTTTGTAAAGACTGAAATAAATAGCAGTCCGAAGGTGCAATGTCTGGTGAATACGTTGCGTGAATCAGGACTTCCCAGCCAAGCTGTAGTAGTTTATGCCTGGTCATCAAAGAAACATGCGATCTTGTGTTATCCTGATGGAAGCTAATACGTTTTCTGTTGACTAATTCTGGACATTTTTCCTTGAGTGCTGCTTTCAGTTGGTCTAATCGGAAGCAGTGCTTGTTGGAATTAATCGTTTGGTTCTCCGGAAGGAACTCATAATAGAGGACTCCCTTCCAATCCCACCATATACACAGTATCACCTTCTTTGGATGAAGACCGGCCTTTGGTGTGGTTGGTGGCAGTTCATTTCACTTGCCCCACGATCTCTTCAGTTCCACATTATTGTACAGTATCCACTTTTCATTGCCCATCACAGTTTGTCTCAAAAACGGAACATTTTCATTACGGTAAGTAGAGAATCACATGTGGAAATACAGCCAAGAAGGTTTTTTTCACTTAACTTATGTGGAATCCGAGCATCAAACTATTCACATAATCAAGCTGGTACAAATGATTTTCAGCTTTTGATATGGATATTTTGAGTATGTTGACTATCTCTCATTTGGTATAACATTGATTGTTTTCAATTAATTTGATATGGATATTTTGAGTATGTTGACTATCTCTCATTTGGTATAACATTGATTGTTTTCAATTAATTTGATATGGATATTTTGAGTATGTTGACTATCTCTCATTTGGTATAACATTGATTGTTTTCAATTAATGTCTTGATTTCATCGCTATCAACTTCAACTGGTCTACTCGACCATGGAGCATCATCCAGCGAGAAATCTCCAGCACAAAACTTTGCAAACCACTTTTGACACGTTCAATTGGTCACAGCACCTTCTCCATACACTGCACAAATCTTTTTTTGCATTTAAGTTGTGGGTTTTTTTTTTTTTGCGGTATGCGGGCCTCCCACTGTTGTGGCCTCTCCCGTTGAGGAGCACAGGCTCCGGACGCGCAGGCTCAGCGGCCATGGCTCACGGGCCCAGCCGTTCCGCGGCATGTGGGATCCTCCCGGACCGGGGCACGAACCCGTGTCCCCTGCATCGGCAGGCGGACTCTCAACCACTGCGCCACCAGGGAAGCCCCAGCTGTGCTTTTACTTTTCTTGAAATAATAAAGTGTAATATGCCAAAAATGTTGCTTTTTTTCTTCTATCTTCAATATTAAAATGGCTACACAAAAATTCACCAATTTTGATAAGTTTTTTTAAACGCACGCTGATATGACAGCTGTCACAATACAATCTAACAAAATTGTTTTGAATGAAGTTAAAGACAGCTAAGCGCTACTAGAGCCATCTTACGGAAAACACCAAATGAACTTTTTGGCAAGCCCAATATATACATATACATATATATATATATATATATATATATATGTATATATATATCCCAACCATTTAAAGGTATCTGGCAATTGTCCTAAAAACATACAGCAAATGAAGAAACATTTATTCAAGAAAATCTGCTAAATTCAGTAAGAACAGCAAGAGTCTGTGGCATTTGAATCCTGACCTACTCTGTCTCTCTCTCTCTCTCTCTGTCTCTCTCTTCCTTTCCCAGTTGAGCTTGATGGAAGCTTCACTCTGGGCAGATGTGGCCAAAAATACAGGGCTTTCTCTCCCCTCAGTTCCCAATCCAGAAGCATGATATCCTCCTAAGAAGAGTAGGTTGCTATCATTTCTCATTCCCTTCAACACTGAGATGAAGAGACTAAATTTCTGGTGAGGTTGAGGGCTGTCTTCCTCCACCCAGCCCCTACTCAAAGGATAAAGGCTGGATCTCAGATGTGGCAAGTGGAGAAACCTGAGGTCCCAACTGCCCTCACCTCAGTTGACTCGTATTTGCAAGGATACATGAAAGGAGAGGAAGCTATCAAGACAACTGGCTACCATCCCACCCAGTGCCCAGAACAGTGGCTCAGAAATTTTGCCAAGAGGCATAGGCAGCACACACAGAGCTTCGAAGCTCTCCCTGCAACAACTGATTTTATTTAAAACAGAGTGAAGCTGAGTCCCCCCTAAAAGCGAGTTCCCCTGTCGAGTTTATGATCAACCTCTCTAGACTCTAAACAAAAGCCAATGCAGATTCTCACCGGAAGCATGCACCTTTTCCATAGCCCTCAATACATTTTCAAAAATACTTTTTCAAAGAGGCTGGGCATCTCACAGTCAAAAATGGCTAAGCATACCTAGTACTCAGATCTGGATTTCTAAATACTGCTATTTCTTTTTAAAGGAAACAGGATTCAACGAGGAAATAGCTGGTCCCAGGTCTGAAGCAGGGAAAGTAAACATTAGTCTGAAACACATTTTCATGTGAGAAAATCAGAAAGTGGTCCACATGAAAAGGTCACTGAAGCCTGCTTAAAGGGGCATCCACCAGTTAAACTAGGGAAAATCTGAGCATCAAAATAATTACTCACGGTAATGAAGTGTAGTCCATTGAATAAGATAATAAAAAATCAGAGTTGATATTGAAAAATACAAACAAGTAAATAAAGTGGAGAGGAAGCTTTATTTATATTTTTCTTCATTTGTTTGTATTCTATTGACTGTCAGATAATACATTTAGAAGGAACGACAGAATTAGAAAATTAGCATTTTACAACCATCATAAATATAATTGATTTGGGCAAGAATCATCAATGGATACTAACAATACTAAGGCTATTTAAGTTTGTTGGGTAATCAGATACTTAGTCTCAGAGCATCTTTTCACAGATCATGTATTAATTAGAAGGTTAAAAGAAGTACCTTAAACTGGAGAAATTTGGCAAACACTGCCTTTCAGTTAACATTGCTAAAATGACCAGTTGAGATCACGTGCCTCTTGATGAAAGACACAGCTCACTTATGTCATATTCCTGCTGAAAATGTATAACCTGAAACCGACTAGGGGGAAACAACCAGACAAAGGCAAATTGAGCAACATTAAACGACACAATTAGACTCTAATCTCCTGCGAATTCTGCTTCCTTCTCATCTCTCCCATTCAATAAATCATCCTGCTCTGCTGATTTCACCTCCTAAATATCTAAATATCGCTAGAATTCATCCACTTCTCTCCATTTTCTCAGTTACATCATGTCACCTAATTGCTAAAACAGTTGCTGGCTGTGCTCCCCTTGAATCCATGCTTCACAGGTTAGCCTGAGTGATCTGTCTACAGTATAAATCTGATCATGCCACTTCCCTGCTAAGAAGGTTTCTGCGGCTTTTGGTGGCTATTAGAATAAATGCAGACTTTTAAATCTGTTTAACAAAGCCCGTCTTGACCTGGTTCCTGCTTTGTCCTCTAGCTGTATCCCTTGATACTGCTCCATTGCCAGCACCGTATTCTTTTGATTTGCCACTTCCCTTAATTTTCAGGTTGAGGTATGTTCTGATCTGTGCAGGCTTTTATCCATGTCTAGAATGTTTTCTCTTTCTATGCTTCCTACCCCACTACTATCTTTTTGAAACGAAACCATTTTCCTACTCAAGCCTTAGCTTAGGCAGGATTTACTCTCAGAAGCTTTTCTTTACCCCACCATTCTCACCTCACTCCAGGTAGTTGTCCCTTCTGTGCGAATCTGGTGTATCTCGTGCTGCTTCAATCTCAGTACTTAGCGTATCACTTCCTAACTTTTTGTTTAAAGCCTAGGTCTTCTAGTAGCCCATAAGCCACTACCAGGTTTTGTGTGTGTCTGTTTGTGGTAGTAAGGGAGATGTGATTGTTAATTTTATGTGTCAACTTGACTGGGCTGCTGGGTGCCCAGATGTTTTGTTAAATCTAGTCTGGATGTGGCTCTGAGGGTGTTTCTGGATGAGACTCGATTTGAATGGGTAGACTGAGTAAAGCAGGTTGCCCTCTCTAAGGTGGGTGAACCTCATTCAATCCATCGAAGACCTGAATAGAACGAAAAGCAGAATAAATGAAATTTCACTCTTTCTGCCTGACTCTCTCTGAGCTGGGATGTCAGTCTTTTCCTGCACTTGGGCTGGAACTTAGACCATTGGCTCTCCTGGATCTCAGGCTTGTCAATTACAGAATTTGGGACTTCTCAGCTTCCATATCTATGTGAGTCAATTCCTTATAATACATCTCTTACTTTATATATATGTACACACATCCTATTCGTTCTATTTCTCTGGAGAACCCAGACTAACGTAAGAGATATTTACAGGATGGGCTCTATCCTTATGCAACTAAAAAAGAAAAATCTATCAAGGGCTCCCTGAGGGATAAAATCCCAGAACTTCAGAACACCAAGCTGTCCTCCTCATGAGGAAAATTAATTTAAAATTTTAATTTAGGGCTTCCCTGGTGACGCAGTGGTTGAGAGTCCGCCTGCCGATGCAGGGGACACGAGTTCGTGCCCCGGTCCGGGAGGATCCCACATGCCGCGGAGCGGTTGGGCCCGTGAGCCATGGCCACTGAGCCTGCGCATCTGGAGCCTGTGCTCCGCAACAGGAGAGGCCACAACAGTGAGAGGCCCACGTACAGCAAAAAAAAAAAAAAATTAACTTAATTTTTAATTAGATAGTACAGTCCAACATGCATAAAGGAGAGAGAGTACTACAACACACACACATTTTAAGATGTTAATATTTGCTTTAGATTGCTTTAGTAGAAAATTTCCTATTCATTCTTTTGCTAATAAGCAAACACCAACAAAACATGAAGTGATTACATTATAATAGTTTGCTTTGTTATAGCAGCTTACTCTCCATGCACATGACTTCATTTTATTCTCATGTATTTAAAAAAAATAACACATTCACAAAAGAACTGGATTAAGAAATACTTTGAAGTCTTTGTACTGGAAAGAACGTGAAAGTCATAAATGATATTTCTTTTCAAAATGATATTAATTCAGATTTTTCAAGTTTACTTTCCCACTAATTAATGAGGGTTTTTTTTTTTTTTTAATGTTTGCCAGCATCCAGAGGCTGCAGGAGTTTCTTTCTATGACTCACCTCCTGTACCTTAAATGCTCCAAAGAGGTTAATCTGAATTTACAATATTTTACTCATAGAAAAATCAGTGCAGAGATTTGTTCAGGGACTGGTGTCACTTTGTCCACACGTCTCCTGAAGTTTTGGAAACAGGTTGTCCTCTATGAAGAGTGGTTTAAAAGGAAAACACCCTCACTAGCCCATGACTAAGCCTGAGCACACTTTAAACTTCTTTCCTAGCTGAACAAATCAAGTTGGTTTACTCATCACAGTATGATCGACTCCATCCAATACCTTGTTCTGATAGTTTGAACTTGATTGACCACGGATTTGACAAGCGTGACTGGATGCACTTCGTTAAAATGATTAATGTGTGTGGGTCCGGGCACAGCTACAGCACTGCTGTTCCCTCCCTCAGATGCAGTGAGGAAAGCCTTGGTCAGAGGCAATCAATACACCCCGGAGAATTCTCTCAGGGGCAAGGACTACAGAGAGAGAACCTGTCTTTGACATTGATGAAAATAAGAAGAGTGATTTCCTGAACCCACTGTTCTTGGCTGAGTGTTTCCTGGAGCAAAACCTTAATTATAACTCAGATCCGTTCCCATCAAAGGTCCAAACCAGGGTCACTGGTTACGGCAGCATTAACTAACTTCTTTGAATCTTGTCACTCTAATCGTGGAAGAAGGGCAGGAGATTTTCCTTACTTCTTTCACTTTCTTTCCTCTTCTTCAGCTTTACTTATAAATCTCACTTAATACTCCTGTGATGGTTAATTTTATGTGCCACTTGTTTAAGCTATGGTGCCCAAGGGTTTGGTCAAACACTGGTCTAGATGTTGCTGTGAAGATATTTTTAAGATGTGTCAACATTGACAATTAGTTGACCCTAAGTAAAAGAGATTACCCTCCATAATGTAGGTTGGTCTCATCCAGTCAGATGAAGGCTGTAAAAGCAAAAACAGGCCTTTTGGAGAAAATATTTAGCTTCAACAGTCTAACATGGAAAACCTGCTTGAGTTTCCAGCTTGCCAGCCTGTTCCTATGGATTTCAGACTAGCCAGCCCCCATAACTGTGTGAGTCAATTCCTTAAAATAAACCTCTTCCCTTAAGATAAATATCTATCAGTTTAGGTAGATAGATACATAGATAGATAAATCGATGATAGATCGATTTTATATTTGTATGTGTATACACATACACATATTGTCTATTATCTATCTATCTATCTAGCATCTATCTTTCTACCATCTATCTCCTTCTCTATCTCTTTATCTATCCTGTTTTGGTTCTGTTTCTCTGGAGAACCCTGACTAATACGACTCATTAAAAGGTTTTTTTCCCCCTCTTTTCCTTTTTTAAAACTATCTATCTCTATCTGGCCAAAAAAAAAGAACTTTGCCTTTGCCACCAAAATTCTACCTTAAAAACAAATAATTTCTTTATTCATTTGTACAGTGTTTAGGTTTAGTTACATACTTTAGACTCTTTGGATTGTGGCTGGAAAGTCACTCATATTTGATAGATCTTCCCCCGGTCCACAGCCTTGCCCCACCATCGCACTATTTCACAGCATCAGCCTAAACATACAGTATGATTCACCCCTTAGGATAATTATCTTAAGCTTATAAAATTCTTAATAAAGAGAGTAAAAAGTTCACAAACAATGCTAGAGTTTACAAGGTGTAAGGCAGTAAGTACGGGTATGAGAGCAGCTGAAAGATGATAGTATTTGAGCAGTGAGAACAGGAGGGTCAGAGACCCTTACTTTTTTTTTTTTTTTTTTGCGGTACGCGGGCCTCTCACTGCTGTGGTCTCTCCCGTTGTGGAGCAGAGGCTCTGGACGCACAGGCCCAGCGGCCATGGCTCACGGGCCCAGCCGCTCTGCAGCACGTGGGATCCTCCCGGACCGGGGCACAAACCCGCGTCCCCTGCATCGGCAGGCAGACTCTCAACCGCTGCGCCACCAGGGAAGCCCCAGAGACCCTTACTTCTGATGTTATATAAGGTGCTCAGTAAGTATGTTAAAGACTATATATTGTGAAAAAGAACAAAAATAGTAACACTTTTCCTTATTATTTTTTACTTTCCTGAGAATTTTTAATTTATTTTTTCATTTCATTTTTATTTATTTATTTTATTGGGGTATAGTTGATGTACAATATTATGTAAATTATAGGCATACAACATAGTGATTCACAATTTTTAAAGGTTATACTCCATTTATAGTTGTTACAAAATACTGGCTATATTCTCTGTTGTACAGTATATCCTTGTAGCTTATTTATTTTATACATAATAATTTCTACCTCTTAACCCCCACCCCTATTTTGCCCCTCCCCCTTCTCTCTCCCTACTGATAGCCACCAGTTTGTTCTCTATATCTGTGAGCCTGTTTTTTTGTTGTTATATTCGCTAATTTGTTGTATTTTTTAGATTCCACATATGAGTGCTATCATACAGTTTTTGTCTTTCTCTGTCTGACTTATTTCACTTAGCATAATACCCTCCAAGTCCATCCATGTTGCTGCAAATGGCATTATTTCATTCTTCTTATGGCTGAGTAGTATTCCATTGTATAAATATTCCACATCTTCTTTCTCCATTCATCTGTGGATGGACATTTAGATTGCTTCCATATCTTGGCTATTGTAAATAACGTTGCTATGAACATTGGGATGCATATATATTTTTGAATTAGTGCTTTCATTTGGGGGGGATAAACACCCAGGAGTGGAATTGGAATTTTTTTTTTTTTTTTTTTACTTTCCCGAAATTTCTAAGACAGTCATTATTTTTCAGTATTTCTAAATAAATCACTTTGGTCTCAAGACAACTCCTTGAAGCCAAGCCATGAGTTCTTGAAATGAATAAATTATATGGAAATATTGATATGTTCAGAACTCTGTTGTATTAGCAAGAAAGAGACGTCAACACTACGCCTGAGAGTAAATTTGTCTTAGTTGTTAGTTTCTTTGTTGTTCTTCTGGTCTCAGTGACAATAAAAGGGACGTTAGTCAGACAAATGTGTAAACTCCTGCTTTGCAGTTTTGAAAGAACGCTGCTCTTTCCCAGCAACGTTAGTCTGAATCAGGCTAATTCTGAGGAGTATATGTGAGGGTGCAAATAGGCCTTTTTAATCGGGAAGCGTTTATTATAAGCACGCATTGTTACAGCAAATGGCCGACATTCAAGGAGCAAGTGCTTGTCTACATACTTTTGGCCTCTCTTGTTGTTCTGTGTGAAACAGAATGCAGTGCTTATTGAAAGCACAGACTCAGTAAACGAGCGCTTCCGTGGTGTCCCTGGGAGCCAGCTTTGTACACGGTACAGAGGGGGTGAGAGATGAAGAAAGCCATCATTGGCCATCCATCTAGTGTCAGCTGAAACCCCAGCTTGGCTCTTCTGTTCACTCATCAGTAAATGATCAGCTTTCAGGATTTTCTTATGACACAATTATTGGACTTTGCTGGTTCGATTGGAGTCATACAGACCCACTTTAATTTCCTAAAAATGGTAGCATCAGGACAGCCAAGTATATTCATGATGATGAATCTGAGCATTTATGTTTTTTACGTCCCAAAACAACACACCCAACAGCCCCAAACAATAAGTAAGTTAGCTTGTGATGTCTATGACGTCAACTTTCAAAATTCACGGTGCCTCTATTTATTCTTGTCAATTTTAAGAGTTAATGCAACTTCTTGAAAAATCATTTAAGAGCAACGTGGTAAAACATGGGTATGTCTCACAGCCGAAATGTGAGATTTGCTCGTATATAAAATCAAAACGGATCATAAAACAGCCACTGAAAACTTTCGCCAATTGTCTGTAAAAGGAGACCCCCAATGACCTACAGCAGGAATATAGATGCAAAGCTGTACTTTGCCTTGTGCCCTGGGGAGGTTTTTGGCTTTAAGATTTTGTCTCCTTGCTGCCAGATGCTAAAGCCAAGTGCATTGCTAAAGCTTTAGACACATTTTCATCAATAAAATTTCTTATAAAACAGATCCTGCAAATGCTGAACTTATCTGCCAAATAACCAATTAATTATTTTACATCTTCGTTGAACAATGAAATACTTTATGATGGGTAAAGGTTTTACCATCACATATTAGTGTTCTGGAAACCACAAGGCCTAGCTTTCAATTAGCAGAAGGCATCACAGTTAGGGATGAAAAGAGGTAATTCTGTGTGTCGGAAATTCTGCCCATAGAGAAATAAAACTCCCAAGGAGCAATGACCCAACTAATTTGAGAGAGTTGGGTTTTCAGAAAAACAGGTCCTTGTTAAAAGGAAAAGTTCAAACACTGCTCAGATGCCTAGACCCCTCAGTCTTTCCCCTCTCCAATGGCCCTTTCTTTTCATTAATTGCAGCTACGGAATTTAGGCCATACTTGCCCATCATGCATTAGTGTGTGTTAATCCCAGTTCAGATATTGTCTGTAAGTTTACACTATCATTGACAGTCATAATTTCCTGCATTGGGTCAGTGGGGAATGGTGTCTCCAGTTCCCTGGATTTTCCAGAGAAGAGGAAAATCTGGGCTGAAATAGTTCACATACAGTTGATCTTGTTTCTCAAGTTCAGGCCAGATCTGGCATAGAAGGAGAGGCCCTGTAGGAGAGCGTGTTCCAGATGGCTGATTTGGATCTTAATGTAAGCCATTTGCAGAAAATGATGTCAAACAGAATGGGCCATGTAATTAAGTGCCATATTTGTTTACCTAAGCAGGGTGAAATCAACAACCTCCAGGGAAATGTAAGAAGTAGGCAGTTGGGGCAGGGAACAAAGAATTGTCTTTCAGGTTACAGGCCAGAGAAGATGGAGACTGGAAGAATCTTCCTTCCTGGAAGAAATTCTTGAACCTTCTGGGCATCCTTGGATGGTTGAGCAGAAGGAGATTCGGGAAAATGCAAAAAAACAAAAAAAAAGTGAATTCATTTCAAATGATGTAATTGGATGAATCCTGAATTTGAGAAGCTTGCTTTGTCTTCTGGAGAATCTCAATATCCCTAACAGTGCCTGTGGGTGTCTTGACTTCTGGAAGTTGAACAACTTCTGGAAACTGAAATTGCCTCCCTAGAAAGCCCCCACTCTCACCTGGCTTTGCTTCAACAGAAATCTCTGAGTTGTGGATTTTGACCTTGGAGTCATAGGGGTGGCTCTTGTTGGAATTCCTGGAAGCCACACCTTTACATCAGAGAAAAAAATTTGGCTTGGCCTCTTCCTCTTTACCCAGTCCAGGATGAAATCCCATCCTTTCAAAAACTTGTAAGTGAAAGATGTTGGTATTGATAGGTCTTCGTATATGTGTTCAACATTGTGCCTTCTCTTGTCCTGTGTGAATGAATGTTCAGCTCTGGCCTTTGGGTATATTTTCTATCTCTGTGTTACCGGCCAAGTCAAATTCGTAATGGGCCATGACAAAGACTCCCCAGAGGAACTTCGGTAGAGCTTTCACTTTGGTATCAGACAATCAATTGTGCTATCCTCACTTTAAGGTGGTCCAGGATATACAAGAAATTTGTATTTACAAATAAGATTAATTAGGTGCAATATAACTTTCTTTCTTTAAGAAAAGAGGTTTTATTTTATTAATAGAATAACCACTAGTTCCCTTAATAATATGCTCCTTTAATGCTTAACTGCCATGATTCGGATTTCTCTGAAACGGACTTCTGGTAAAAGTCTTCAGAAACACATCTGTGATGGATCAATTGTTAGTAAACCTTTATGGAGTCAGCCACCACAGAGTCCTTTAAGCAAGTTGTTCGTATGTGATTGAAGTTTAAATGTCAAAGAAAACAATGCCTTACATATTATAAGGGGCTTGTTTTCCCAGAGAAATAAAAACATTATGAAATCTCTGATTTGGTCAAGAAATACCTCCCTAGGCTCAGGCCCTCCCTAGGTTGACAAGAACATTCTTAGGTGGAAGGGAGCTTCTGCAAGCAGGTGTCAACTTTCCCCTACATCTGAGGAGTCAATCCAAGCAACTACCAGACCCCACAAAAGTCAAGACTAAAAGTTGAGCGGTACTTTACCTTCATCAACCTCCTGCCTGGAAAAGCTGGGTACTTCTCACCACCATGACCAGAGTGAGGTTTTGGCCCGTTTGGACACAGATGACTATTCAGGAATGGTTTCTTACTGCTGCCTGTCAGAGGGTGGGGCTCGAGCCAAGAAGTTGAAGCAGAGCAAAGGTTGCAGGGATACTCACAAGGGTAGTGTGATAGAGCCTTGACAGCTCCATTTATGTGATAAGTCCCCTACTTAAAGAGTTCTGCACCCTCAGTTTGCTAATTTTGGCATTTCCTCTTCAAGAAACAGACACATTGTTACAGTATTCTGTGAACAGAGGCTGAAAAATAATATGCCATTAATTATCAAAAGGCCTTGTCCTCTAAATGATAATAAACATCTTATTTGAAACATGACAAAAGAGAAGGTTGAGGCAATTATCCCTAAGAGTCAGGAGGAAGGGCAGAGTTTCAGGTCTGATGTGATCATTTATTGAATTTGGTGGCTCCGAGCAAGGCTTTTAACCTCTATGAGTCTCAGTTTCCTCATCCTTGCTGAGAGGAAGGTCATTCCTACCTCAATGGATTGTTGAGAGATGATATGTGGGAAAGCACCTAGTTTAATTCCTGGAACATAATATTGCCTCCAAATAAATACTGAGTCTGACAAATTGTATTATCAAATGGCTCTTTAGAATGGATTCTTTTGTTCTATTCAATATGCTGCATTAACTTTCAGATATTCAGCTCTGCTTTACATCTTTGCCTGTGTGGGGTGAGGAGAGGGGATGGGAGGGAAAAAAGGATACAAATCCAACATTACCTGTTGATATATATTTTTTCCTTCTTGGATATTTAGTTTATTTCCTATAAGCATTCATGTCTTTATTTTTATCCCATCTTGTGACCTAAACTTGGACTGGAAAGGCTCTGAGAGGTAGGAACCCTTCCTTTGGCAAGGGCCATCCCCAAGTTCAGCCTAAAAGGATGTATCCCTCTGAGAGACACCCACAGTTGGCATGGCTCCAGGAACGTAAGCACATAGGGTAGGGAGTCCCCAGAGAAAGAGAACTAGGTATGACTTTCCTGACATAAGAGAAGCCAGTTTTGGCCTAAGCCATTTTGTGATCTAAGCTTAGCCACAATGCTTGCCCTTGAACAGGTCTCAGTAATTAATGATCTTAAGGGAACAAAAGAATGCAGGAACAAATGACTGTTATCAGACAAGAGAAGTAACAACAGCAAAGATAACACATCAGTTGTAAAGGCTCCCAGTTCTGTTTCAATAGTAAAGATTAGCCTGAGGAGCTCAACCACCAGATCAACTGGAGCCGTGACCTTTTCTGACCCTCCTGACTTCAATCAACTAAAGCTTGGACTCTGCCTACTGCTCAAGCCCCTTCATGAATATGCATGTACCCTTAGCTTAAAACTTCTCCAATTTTGCCATTCAGGGAGACACAGCTTTGGGAAAGATCCCGGTGTTTTCCTTACTTGCTGCAAGTGATAAACCCTTCTCCCAGTCTTTGACTTGGTTGTGCTTGGCTCGACACGCACCAAGAGGTGAACCCAGTTTTGGGGCAACTGGAATAGAAGTTTTTGATAGAAATGACTAGGTGGTTGGGGCTGACCCAGGTTCCCCAGGGACTGGGCAAGGAATAAAAGAGATCCAGAAGTTTCCAACAAGGGCACAGAAAATGGCTGAGAGTAGTAACTAAAGTGTGTGTTCTCCAGGGAGGACACATGGCAAGTTGGAAGTGCCTTTGTGGGCAGGGAACACGGGTGGAACACCCAAGCCGAAAAGCAAATGGGAGCTACAGTCAGGTATTGGGAACAAGGGTGAGGACTGAGTGAGCGTCCCTTCAGTACCAGGAACACCAGAGTTTTGATTGGGATTAGCTAACAAGACTAATGCTATACAAATTGTGGACAACTCAAGAATGCAGAGGCCATCACAAGGATCAGAAAGCCCTTTCTCACCTGTTGTAATGAAACCCAGCAGGACCCTGTGGGGCTCTTGGGCACAGAAGCCTTTCAAGCAGTTGCCAATCAGGGAAGGGAAGGGATGCAGAGACAAAGGAGGAGCAGCCAAGAAACAATAGTGCAGCCTTGGGGCAGGGTCCTGGTTCCACCTCAAGGGATACACATAACAATATCTTTGAGCTCTTTACAGAACTAGAACCCCCAACAAATGGAAGATGTTAGCATTCTTCATTCCAGATTCAAAGAACAAGAGAAGCTCATCAAGAGACCTCCTGAGACCAGATTAAAGGAATCAGAGAAGCTCATTTGGAGACCACCTGAGGCCAGATTAAAGGACTGTAGGCCCTGCACACACCCTGATCCTTATCAACAACCCTGCCCTTGAGCAATTGCTGTCAAACTCCTCACCAAATCCTCCTGGGTTGGGACACAGTTTGTTTGTTTGTTTGTTTGTTTGTGGTATGTGGGCCTCTCACTGTTGTGGCCTCTCCCGTAGCGGAGCACAGGCTCCGGACGCGCAGGCTCAGCGGCCGTGGCTCACGGGTCCAGCCGCTCCGTGGCATGTGGGGTCCTCCCAGACGGGGGCACGAACCCGTGTTCCCTGCATCGGCAGGCAGACTCTCAACCACTGCACCACCAGGGAAGCCTGGGACACAGATTTTGAGAGGCATGAGCCCACTGTATCCCCCTTTGCCTGGCAAAGCAACAAAGCTATTCTTTTCTACTTCACCCAAAACTCTGTCTCTGAAATTTGATTTGGCACCGGTGAACAGAGGCCGAGTTTTTGGCATCAGTAACGCCCTACTTGAAGAGAAGGCAATTTACTATAGAATAATATCATCTACCTGTGAAATAAAATTCATATTTTATGGCAAGACAAGAAAAAGTTAAACATAAAAATTCTTCTCTGCCCTTTGGCCTCCTCTTTCTCCCCACTACGCATTGTGTATCTGCATTATGCATTGACAAGGCCTCCCCCATTGGCAGAAATACCTGCTCAACCGTAAAGAGAAACATTCCCCTAGCATCAAGCTAACTCGTTAAAAGATAACGTTCCTTCTTGATCTTGTAAGGGGTCACATGACCCACCAAGATGGCACTTAGATCTGGGTTATGTAAACTATCAATAACACATCATTTGATGTATAGCTCTCTGTCTCAAAAAACCTATATAAACTGTGTCTTGACTTCTAATGGGCGGAACAGTTCTCAGAGCTTTCTGACATGTTCTTCCCGGGTTAAAATCCTCAAATTTGGCTCAAATAAAATTTTCCATTTCTTTCTTAGATCGACTGATTAATTTTTTGTTGACATACATGAAGACCTAGCTGGTCTGGGATGAGCTTCTGAGGAAGGCTGTGTGGTTTGTAGAGGGTTACAGAGAAAGATTGGCAGGACCAGTTAGAATTGTTTCCATTTTAATCAGTCTTGCTCAGTCACAGTGGGAAAACTGAGGCATTAGAAACTCATTTTGAGCTTCAGTAACAATTGCTCCTAATTAGTATCTTATTGTGGTGAATCTATGCCTTTAACACAGAGGCTTCATAAAGTATAGCCACATAAAGACACCTACAAAAATGAAATCACGAGCTTGTAATGAAAAGACATATTATTTTCTAGGACTGGATAATATGCAGGAAACTTCTTCCTGGTGGTTAATTGCTAGGACTGGATAATATGCAGGAAACTTCTTCCTGGTGGTTAATTGTAGTCTCCACCAGGTAGGGAGTTTTGTACATTTGGTTCAATAAGTTGATCCAGTGCCTAGAAGAGTACTTGAAATATGGGTGCTGAGTAAATGTTGAATTATTAATAAGATCTTGGTAATCAGGAGGCTAAGGGAAAATGGAAAAAAAAAAAGACATATTTACCTGATTTAAGAGAAGGCCAGCTTGAATTAGAAAAAAAATCCGAAGTGTAATAGTCTTTTTTAATCAACTTTAATCAGGTATAATTTATGTACAGTAAAATGCAGCCTTTTAAAGTTCATAGTTTTATGAGTTTTGACACTTTTACACTAGTGTAACTACCATCCCAATCAAGATATAAGGCATTTCCATTTCTTCAGAAAGCTTCCTCTGTCTCTTTTCAGGTAACACTGACTAGTGGCTGTCCCTAGGCAACCACTGATCCTGTTTAGATTCTAATCTAAGATTAGATTTTTCCTCTTTCAGGACTTCCAATAAATGGAATCATATAGTGTGTAATCTCTGACTTTCTAACAGCCTAATATTTTTGAACCTCATCTATGTTTTGGAATATGTCAATGATTCATTTCTTTTTATTGTTGGGTATTATTTCACTATATGAATATACCACAATTTGTGGTATCCACTTTCTTTTTGTTTTTAAGTAATATATGTAAATTTTTGATGTGAACATTTATGTACATAAGTACATATTCAGGTGGACATATGTTTTACTTCTCTTGGGAAATTTGTCTCTTGACAAATTTGTTGTATCATCCTTGTGAATGTCATTATAAAATTTTTCTTTTATCTTTCTTAATACTTTTTATATTAATGTCAAAAATCTTAGTTTAGTCATTTTAGTCTTCTTTGGTTTACTGTTTGCATATGTCTTCTCTATCCATTTACTTATCCTTATACTTTTGTGTCTTTATATTTCTAATACAACTATTGAAAATAGATGTATATGTAGCTGACAGATGGCTTCCTGACAGAAATACAGAAATAATGGAAACCAGGTAACAGTGAAACAAAATTCTTTACCTTGTGAAATTATTTTTCAAAAGTAAAGGTAAAAAAAATACATTTCCAGAAAAATAAAAATGGAGAGAATTAGTTACGCATTAGTAGACCCACCCTATAAAAAAAACTAAAGGGACATCTTAATGTAGAAGAAAGTGAGTCCAGATGGTTACATGGAAATGTAGGAAGGAATGAAGGGCCAAAGAAAGGGTAACTAACCTAGCAATGATCTATTGTGAGACTTGACCCATAATCAAAAGATGCTGTAGTCATCTCAGTCTTATTCTTGTCTTTTTGTTTGTAATTGGGCCTCACACTGCTTCCTAAAACAAGATTTTCCTCTTTTTTGTTCATTACCATCAGTTTTATTATATGGTACATAGATGTGGTTTTAATTGTGTTTGTCGTGCATGGTGTTCATAACACTTCCCCATTCTGTGATTTGATATCTTTCTTTAGTTTTGGAAATTGTTTTCCCTTTATTATGGCTTCTTATGTACACTCTCTCTTCTTTCCTTCTCAGATTCAAATTACGTTTTTTAGCTCTATTTACTGTTTTCCATATGTTTCTTATTTTCTTTTCTGTATTTTTTATCCCTTTTGTTTTCTGCTTCTATCTGGATATTTTATTTTCTGTGTATCTACCTTCCAGTCATTTATCCTCTCTTCTGCTGTGCCACAACTGCTTTTAAACCCATATATTGAGTTACTAACTTCAATTATTGCATTTTTTGATGCTAAGATTTGCATTTGATTTTTTTTTTTAAATCTAGATTTCAGTTCTCATAAGAAATTATCAACCTTACCTATGTTTGGTAACTCCAAAAGTTGGATCATATGTATATCTGTTTTTATTTTATGCTTTTCTCTTAATACTGATTCTATATGCCTGCTATTTTTGATTAATTGTGGACATGTTAAATTCAGTAGGTGACCTTGATCCAATCAGGGAGTGAGCTGTTTGTGGCTAGGCTACAGTTTTCATAAAGTTTTATTTGTACTTTATCTCTGCTTCTAGAGTAATGCCCTTCAGGGTCCCCAACTGAAAGTCTGGGTGCTTGTTAAGGTCTCTCTTTCTTGGTAAACCCTAGAGTACAATATTTGTCTCATTTTTACCACGTGACTTTAGAAAACTCTGTTTTTTATTATGTTTTTTATTTGTTTAGCCTCTTAATCTATAGCTTAAAGCAGCATAAGAATTCAGCAAATGTCTTGAAGAGGAAACAGCACTGAATATCATTCCTTTGTGTCTCCCTTCTCATTAGATTTTGGCTTCTCGACTGCTGGCTTCCTTGGTAGTCCCAAACTCTAAATTTGTCTCTCTGGCCCAGTGATATTGCCGGCTCCTCTGTCTCCTAACAGCAGTCCTTTGACTGAATTCTCAGCCTCTGTTTCTCTACTGAGAATCAGCAAATGCTCCGTCGGGGAAAACACTTTAAAGAGTATCAGTTGATCTGTCTGAGATTCCTTTGACTCCAAGCTCTTAATTCCCCAAATCTTGCTTGCCTTTGCAACCCACCAAGGACCTCAAGCAAAAAATAAATAAATAAAAACTATTTTATCTGGATTTTCCACTTCTTCTGGGCTGAAATTGGTGTGCTACAAACTACTTTATCATAACTGAAAGCCAAAGTCAGACTAACTCCATGAAATTATGTGTGTGTGAATTTGAAATTTGAAATCCAGTATTTTTCTCCTTCCCTTTTCTCTTCACCATTGGGTTTCCCCTATACAGACATACCTCGGAGATATTGCAAGTTGAGTTCCAGACTACTGCAATAAAGTGAATACCACAATAAAGTGAGTCACATGAATATTTTGGTTTTCCAGTGCATATAAAACTTATGCTTGTACTATACTGTAATCTATTAAGTGTGCAATAGCATTATGTCTAAAACAAGTATATATTTTAATTTAAAAATACTTTATTGCTTAAAAAATGCTAACAATCTTCTGACCTTTTAGCAAGTCGTAATCTTTTTGCTGGTAGAGGGTCTTCCCTTGATGTTGATGACTGCTGACTGATCAAGGTTGTGGTTGCTGAAGATAGGGGTAGCTGTGGAAATTTCTTAAAAGAAGACAACAAGGATATTTGCCACATAGATCGACTCTTTATTCCCAAACAATTTCTCTGTAGCAGGCAATGCTGTTTGATAGCGTTTTACCCATAGTAGAACTTCTTTCAAAATTGGAGTCAATCTTCTCAAACCCTGCCTCTGCCTTACTAACTGAGTTAATGTAATATCTCAAGTCCATTGTTGTCATTTCAACAATTGATTAAATTTGCTACCTTATGTAAGTGCAGTTTGTGGCTTCCCCAAACAATTACAATAGTAACGTCAAAAATCACTGATCACAGTTCACCATAACAAATATAATAATAACGAAAAAGTTTGAAATATTGCAAGAATTACCCAAAGGTGACACAGAGCCATGAGGTGAGCAAAGGCTATTGGAAAAATGGTGCTGATAGACTCGCCACAAACCTTCAATTTGTAAAAAACTCAGTGTCTGTGAAACGCCATAAAGGGACGTGCAATGAAACCAGGTGTACCTGTACGATTAATTTGCACAACATGCAAAGGACAAGTTAAAAAGTTGGCAATTCTAACCTAGCTGTTGTTCAGATAGACTGGGTCCAACCAGCCCTTTGATCTAGTTAGTCTGACCTCATGTGCGTACACCATGCTCTGATAGTCAATACATTCAGGCCCTGGACATTGAACTTTTGTTTCTAACAATAACTGCTCATCCTCCTTCCTCGTTCTCAGTCTTGAGCCAACTTCCTCCCTGACTCCTGATTTCTGTCCCATCACCAGCCAAACTCTTGTTCTTTGGATGCCAGCTTAGTTTTGTCAGTTTCAGTCGGTATGAGATTAGAGTTACCCCAGGGTCTGTGCCCTTCATATGTTATTAAGCTTGTTAAAAATGTAGGTTTCTAGGGAACTCCCTGGTGGTCCAGTGGTTAACACTCCGTGCTTCCACTGCAGGGGGTACAGGTTTGATCCCTGGTCAGGAAACTAAGATCCTGCGTGCTGCGTGGCACGGCTCAAAAAAGAAATGTAGGTTTTGGGCTTTGGCCTCAGATTCTGATTAACAATTGGTCTGAGATGAACCCTAACAATTTTTATTTTTAGTAAGCCTCACCCTAGCACCTGAAAACCCTGGCTCCATTCTGGGTCCCCACAGACTGAGAATGGCTGACTTCAGAAGCTTTGCTCAGCCCTGTGCCCTGGAAGGGACATGACTCAGTGAGAATTTAACTCATGTGGATTTTTGCTGTTTGAAGTGATCCCTGCCCTCTGGAGAAAAATAATCAGAGGATTATGGGGAATTATCTCCCCTAAAGGCTATGAGGACATAGCCCATTATCCATGTTAGGTGGCAGTATGGCAGATCACGTGCCTGTCTCTTTTGCCACCCTCTGACTCAGAATCTTTACAATGTAAAGTTAAACTCAGAAACACCTGCCATTGATTGTCTGAACTATTCTTGGGCAATCTGGAAAACGCTTTCTCATCAGCTACACATTGTCTCCCCAACATCTTAAGCTATTATTCAGAACATTTCTATTCTTCATTTTATACTTAGGACCATGAAGCCAAGCCAAGAAGACATTTTTGTATTCCCCCGTCTCCCTACCAGTATTGGAGGAATGTCAACAGAAAGAAGGAGGGGTATTATTTAGGGTGGCCTGAGGGGTAATAAGCAGGATTAATGGGATGAAATTGAGCAAAGGAAAATTTAAAGCTAACCTCAGGAACATTTTCCGAAGATTGAGATCAATGATCCTGTGGAATTAAGATCCCAGGAGAGGTTGTGGGAGCCCTATTACTTGAATCAGTTCAAACTAGACTGGACCAAATATTTGAATATAATCCCACCTTGGCAGAGAGTAAACCTGCAATGGCTGGAAGATGGAAAAAATGACCTAATAGGTCTTTCCCATCCCTGACTTCTATGAGTCATCCAATGTATGCTGTTGTGCGTCACACTGCCGGCCAGACCCGGGTCATTCGCTATACATTTCAGCCACAAAATCCTCAGATTTTGACTACGTCCCAGCTAAACGGCTACCTCAGCAGAGGCTGAGGGCTCCTTTGGGATTTCTGGTTAGTTTATAATCAATTAGATATCAGAAATGAAGGCAGAAATCAGTCATAGCAGCGGACGGTGGTGAGTAATTGAGTTATTTTCCCCGTCCTCTGGGAGGCTCACCCTCAACCTTTTGCAGACAGACAGAAATCTTTCCACTGCAGTTGTCGTTTGTAACTCTGCCTCTCAGGCTTGGCTGGCCTGTGGACTGTGCTGGGACCAGCCTCCTGCTGCAGCTCCCGGCCCGCTGTGGCCTCTTCTACCACAGTCAACTCCCCTTCAGCTGCACTGGTGGAAGGTGCTCTCTACGTGCCCCAACCTGGGGAACCGGCGTTCGGGAGAACTGCTCCAGGCCTGTCAGCTGACACAAGTCCCAGAGCGTTTTCTGAGAACATTGTTATTATTAGCTGCATCTTTTCTCCAAATACAATGTTAGGAGAACACCTAAAGCTGATCAAAGCAGAACATTTTTGATTTCAACAGGGAAGGGGAGCCAGGACCCACAAGAAATTTTCTTCTTGCCACTCCCCTGACTCATCCCTCTTTCCTGAAGCTTCATAGAGGAATGCATACAAGCCACTATCAGGCACATATTCAAGACCAATTCTCTACACCCTTGCATGTGCTTTCTTGACATTTCACAGTCCATGAAGACCACAAATGGCGGATGAAACAACTGTTGCATCTCCAGACTTCACAGAGCCCGGGGAAGCAAGACATCTGCTCTAGACCTACTCATCCATTCTCCTTTCCTTCTTCTGGGTCCTCAACCTCTCAGGCTGCTGGTGGTTGGAGAGTGATTGGAGAAGAGAGCAGAAAAGGATTGGCTATGGGTGCTCATAAAGAAGTGTATTTCATGTTAATTACATGAGCCCTTAACCTCTGCTTTCCCTGTCACCAAGGAGATATAGCAGCATTGCCTGGTCTTCCTTTTGTGTTTCTCCTCTCTTGCATGTTGTTTTTTGTGACTTCAAGTCTGCCCTAAATGCACATTACAGCCTGGTTTTGCGAGGCATTCTGGGAAGCATGGTGGAATCATGGAGGATCAGTCCCCCAGCCCCGAAGCTTTAGGAAGTGCAGACAGAGTCCCTGGCTTCCCCAAGGGATTCCTTAGACAAATCTCCTGAATTGCAGCTGGCCTCCGTGTTTTCCTTCTCCACTTACTGGGTTTCAAAGCATTCTTAGCTAAAATTCTAAGTCCTTCTAGCTAGTAGGGAGAGAAGTAAATGGATTTGAACCTAAGCCTATCTGATATCATAGCCCAAAATCTAAACCCCGGCATTGCACTTGCTCTCACTTAACTAGACAGCCTGCACAGCAGCGGGAGTTCTCAATTCCACATTTCTAAACCTCCCGCTCTGTGTAGGGTTTCCGTAATGCAGCCAAGTAGGGAACATCATTGGGTTCATGTTTATTTCCGACCTCCTTCCTCTGGCATTTCTTCCTTGTTGCTTTCAATTTCAAACAGGCTGAGATGAGAAGGGTTAAGTCACCTGTCCTTTCACTGGCCAACTGGTTAATGCTCTTTCCTTCTATTGTCCCTCTCATTAACCAGAGACAAGTTCTTCATTAACCAGAGTTAAGTGCTGCCCTTCACTAGAACCTAAGGCTCCTTACTGGTTTTGGTTCCTTCAGTAATTTCCTACCTTAGTAAAAAGGCAGCTTTGCGTTAGGAGCAAACCTGGGAGTCACTGAAATCCAGCTGGTTGTTTGGGGATGTCAGAGTCCTAGACTCAGAGCTAGAAGGACCCCTAGATTAGAGAGTCCTCACTCCCTGCCTCCCGCTTCCCTGAATGAGAAAAAAGAACATAAAGAGGTTATATGGCTTGGCCTGGGTCACACTACTTAAATGAGAGAATTAGGAGTGAATGAAGTTTTCACTTCCAAATCCGTGTTTTTTCGTTTCCTCCACGTCACTCAGAGAAGAGCAGGACAAAGGGTTAGGGCGCGAGCTTGAGCAACGAGTGGCAACTTTTAGAGAAAAGTTTTGGATAGAAATTTCCTCGGAGGACAATCTTTTATGAGCCAGTCCTCAGAGGCCCTCGTGTGAACACATCAGAGACGTATGGATTACAAACATTGAAAATCCATATGGGTTGAAGAATGGAGACAGGGGAAGGATTTTGGCAAACACATTGGCTTTTTTAATATATATGTGTATGTGTCTGTCTATGTATATATATTATCAAATTTAAAACATTTGAAAAGCAGTTTCAGCCTAAACCACAGAGTGGCTCATCCATCCCCACTAATAAGTTCCAATCCTTCTGCTGTGTGGTCTCTCCATTCCATGGGCTAGGACCCCACTAAGTCTGTCCTACTTCAATCTGAATCCTGCCTGTTTTATACATTTTGAAGATAGGTAGAGAGAGACTAAACCTCACTCTCCCATACAGGAACCCAACTCGCAATAGTCAGCATTTAACCGAATGGTTTCACTGTATTTTAAAGTGTTTTAAGTCCACTTATAAATAAATTGGGCTATACCAACGCTTTTGTAATGCACATCATGAAAAATGAACAGTCAGCTTAAAATAGATTTTCTTTCACTGCCAAGTACATTATGTGAAAAATGTACTCCATCTGGCAGGACAGACCGTGTGGTCGTGGGGATGGAGCTCAGATAAGGGAGCAGTCCTTTGTGTAAAGAGGACGCCACTCAGACCCTGATCCCTATCAGGACGTACGCCACAATCCATCTAGAAGTCCATGATAGAACAAGCCATGTCCTCTTCCTGACACACACAAACAATGGCAGCTGACACTCATGAGCCTGGAATGAATTACACTTTGCCTCACTTTCTCCTTCAGTTTTCAATGTACCAGCCTCCAGATCAGAGCCTTCAGTGGGTCCGTCTAAACCCTGAAGCATGGCATTCATCATTTCACAATAGTTGACACCTCCTGGAGCTTTCGACTATTTCTTCACCCTGGCAAAGCTGATGTTACAACCAGCTGCTTGTGATTCTTTACTCCTTGCCCTTGTTCCTTTGCTCATTTGCTCTCCAACCTGACATTGCCTTCTACTTTTGCCCATAGATCCATATTCATCACTTTCTTCAAGGTCCATAATGGTGTCAGTTCCATAAAGATGGAATCTCTAATTCTATCTAAATGTAATAATCTACTCGTTGAAGAAGAGTACTCTCATATCTTCAAGCTTTTCCTGCTCTGGCTTTCTTCTTTCCTTTCTTCATATTTAATAACCACCTACCTGTAGGAGGCAACTTATGCCAAATGCAACATGGTTGCTAATCTGAGTCTTTCGGCCTTGTGACTGGACACTTCTTGTCCTGGTTTCCTTTCTAGGAACCTTTCTAGAAATAGCTAGGCATCTACCATGATTACTATTTCCACCAAAACTCTGCTAATTAACTATCTCATTCCTGCTAAACTGTTAGCCAATAATTGCTTAGAGCTTGGGGAATCCTCTGAGTATTTGCATTTTAGTCAAGAATCTTCAAAGAAGCCAGCACCACCTTGTGCCTTTATCTTGAGCTACCTCATCCATATATATGTGTCACCTTCACCAGTTAGGCCCCACTTTTGGCCAAAATCCTGGAGCTATTCCCCTGTTCCTGCCCGACACTGCCCAACCCTCTCTGCGATTGTACCTCCCTGAAGGGTGACGTGGTGGTTACAAGCTCTGACTCATGAGGCAGACAGAACTGACTTTGATTCCTGATTTCAAATTCAGGTTTTGACACTCTGTGCCTTAAATCTCTCTGAGCCTCGGTTTCCTCACCTGCAAAATGGGGATAATAATAGTATGCCAAACTCATTATGTCCTTATGAAAATTGCTTGAAATAATGCTTGTAAAATATTTAGCCCAGTATCTAGGAAAGAATCCATGAATTTTAGTTATGATTATTATGGTTGTTCTGAATTCTGTTTTCAATATTGTATTCATCCATCATATCTGACAAATTGGTAGATTTTTCTTTTGAGCTTTGCTTAGGCTTTTTTCTCTAGATTCTGGCTCTCTTTGTACATGGTTTTATAGCTCCTTTTGTCCTGATCTTGGTGGTTTTCCTGCCTGGTCTGTCCTCAGCTTTTGAGTCCCCACTGTGGTATTATGCTATGTCCACTCAGGATAGGAAAGCTTCAGGATTCAGAGAATGAACTTCTAATGGTAGAACAGCAGGAACCTTCCTATGTAAATGGATGACATACATACATCCTACTCACACTACCTTAAAAAAGAAAAATTACTTGGATCTCTCTACCTACCACCCTGTTGCTTGGTACAGTCAGGTTCTTTTGGGTACAGTGTGACACATATAATAGGCAATAATAAAAGTTCATGAAGTGAGGGGGGGAGGGAAGAATAAACTAAAGAGAATAGTGGTAAAAGCATTCCCATGGACCTTTTTGTATCAGTCTTCAGAATATATTGAACCCAATATAATCATGAGAGTCCTTATAAGTGAAAGAGACAGGAAAATGAATGAGAAAGAAATTTAAAGATACTATAGAGCTGGCCTTGGAGATGGTCACTAGAAACTGGAAAAGGCAATGAAATGGATTCTCCTCTACAGGTCTCCAGAAAGAACACCACTTTTCCAACACTGATTTTAGTCCAGTGAGACCTGTTTTGGACTCCTGACCTCCAGAACGGTAAGATAATGAGCTATGTTATTTGAAGCCACTAAGTTCATGGTAATTCATTACAGCAGCAATAGAAAACTAATACAATTGTGCTACTGTAGTTACCCTAAGGACTAGTTTTTTCTGGTCTGGCACTCAGGGTAAAATTTTTTCTCTTAGGCATTTTTTAGGAAATGCTGTTACTTTTGAAAAATGAAACTTTATATCTTGTGGTTTTAAGTGCTTTTTCTGTAGAAAATATTAATAAAGAGATATAGGCATGCCTTTCTACTCATTATTCTCTTTTAAAATACTAATTTAAGAAAAAACTCGTCTTTAAAATCTCTAATTATTTTAATCATTTCTGCCTTTTCCCCTGATTATCTTAGACATATTTAAAATGCCTCTTTCAACTAATCTTAAACCTTTACCTTAGAGTCAAAAGCCCTTATGTATTTGAAAAAGATATAAAAAACAATCTTTTGTCCACCTCTCTAAAGGAAAAGTGCTTCTTATGCTACTCAAATGGCAGATATTATCTTGCCATTTATCAGGGCATTTTTCTTTTTAATCCTTGTCTCAGTGAGTGAAAAGCAGACAATATCCTAGAGAAGAAAATGGTAAATTTGTGTCCTTCATTTTCTCCCTATAGTCTCCATATATCTGTATTTACAGGTATCCTTAAGAGACTTTCATCCTTTCTAAATCTTTCTTTCTCTACTTGTATTCTCAATCTTACATACTCCCTATTCTTCTGGAATCTTATTCCATAAGTTAATTTATTTATCTTCTTCCCATATTCTGAAATGCAAACGAACAAACACATGACCGATTCCTTTCACTAGATCCTGTTTCTGTCTCAAATATTCTTCTCTTTCTTGTCTCTTTTTATTTCAATACCAGATTTCTAATTCCTTACCTTTCATTTATACTTCAAATTTGGCAACCTGGATCCCATACCAACCTCTCAACTGAAATTATTTTTATAAAAACCATAGATGACCTCCTGATTGCTAAATCCCATGAGAACTTTGAATCTTAACATTCCATGTCAAAACATAATATCTTTAATCTGTAAGCATTCTTTATAGCTAAATAAGAAGTGATAGCCGCATTGAAAGGGCAACTTATATAATTTTATAATCCAGAAAAAAATACAACTTGTCAATAGATATGAAAGCATTCACTCTATTTGGTTGTTGAATACCTGTTAAGATATTTGAAAATTATTTTTTATTTTCAGTGCTGGTGAGGCTGTGTGAGCAGCTATTCTCAAGAGTTGTGTGCAAAATTTATGAGGATGTTCATCAAAGGTGTTTTACTAATGGCAAAATTTTAGAAACAAACCACACTTCCACTCTTTGAAGTAATCGATTAAATTATAATATATTTTATATACCTGAATCTATGAAGATAGTTTAATGGCATTGGAAAATGATTAAGATATAGTAAAGGAAAAAAAAAAAACTTACAATGCAGTGACTCACTTCTGTGGGGGAGAAGAGAAAAAAATTCATAATATTTTCAGTGGTTATAAATGATTTAAAGACGTGTTTTTGCTTTGCCTTTATGTTTTCCAAATTGTACAAAAGGTATTAATTTCATAACTAGAAATAAACAGAAAAATTTTTTTGTTTTAAACCACAATAAGCTATAATAACAAACCAGGTTATAAATATCATTTTGGGGATCTGAGATTTTGCTAAGTCTACAGAAACACCATGAGTTTGAGGTGATGTTACTTGAAAATAGGAGGCAACAGGTCTGTGAGGTTAGTTAAGATAGACTCAAGTGCTCTAACCTTCAGAAATGCTCATGTTTGGACTGATAATCTCTTATGGAGCTGGAGGAAGCTGATAAAAAAAATGTGCCTAATAAGAAGGTTGTCCCATCTTATTTATCATGGAAAAGAAAGCAAGTCTATGGGCTTCATAAGTAATGGAGAACTGAACACGGCCTCCTGTTCAGGGAGAAGAGTTCGTAGAAGTTGGTGGAGGTGTGATTTTGGATGGATCTTGAACAAGTCAGGACTTGGTCCTACAGGCCCAGCCCACAGGGGGAGCAGATAGGAGGCCATTATGCTCTTGGAGGAATCAGGTGACACAAGCCTGAACTAAGACCCTACCCAGTGCAGGGGAAAGGAAGAACCACCATAAAGAACAAATTGCTGGTGCCTGGCATTGTTTGAAGGCAGGGGTCAAGAAAGAAGTACAGGTCAAAAATGACAACATTTTGAAGCCAGAGAGTGTCAAGAAAACAATGGAAAATATCTCAAAAATGCAGTTATAAGTGGAAGTTGGTTTAGACGGAAGATGGTGCATTTGGATTTTGATGGAGCATGTGAACAAATGGCAGGACACTGGTGCAATGTCCACCTGGTGGATGAGAGCACAAGAGAGAAGTTAGGATTGATTATAGAATATGTAAAATATGTAATTATAAACTTTGTGAATAACTTTGGATACAAATTGAGATTGTGACTCTCTGTGAATGAAATCACACTCATGTTGTGAATAGATGATAAAGGCACAGATCTTTTTTTTTATTGTTATACATCAATTCCATTTCACAAATGCCATCAGATTTCTAGGCAACACAATTCAGAGTTTATTCTTCTTCTTGGGTGGTTAAAACCACTGACGTTGGCCTTGGACATTTATAACCTAATTTGTCATAGCTTATCTTACCCTGGAAATCAGCTTCATATACTAAGAAAGGTCTTTTCCTACATAAGAAAGCAAAATCCACTAAATCTCATCCCTGAGCTGTATTGTTGTGAAACTAATTCATTCTGATGTGGGAGAAATTCTTTCATCAAAATCTTCAACGTGATATCTGTTTGGGTTATTTCTCACTCCTAATTACCCAGATCAGAGAAAGGAAGAAGTAAAACCAAATGGATAATGCAACAATTTTAGTGTGAGAGTTGTGTAATTTAACACAGCGACAACATTTGTGTTTGTGAACATCTGTAGCTCGCAGAAAGTTTACCGCTGTGCTTTGTTTACGTCAAGCGGCAAGATTCCTTGCTTGAGTCCTGGTTTCTCCCCTAACAGATTCTGTGATGGTAGACACACTTTTTATCTTTATTGGGCCTTCCTTTTCACCCATTAAATAGAGATTACAATACCCTGTGGCCCTAACTCATAGTGCTAGCAAAAAATAAGATAATAAATGTGAAATTGCAGTGGAATCTATTTTAAGTGTTAGCCAAATCTAATTTTTGGCACACGTTACATTTACAAAAGACCCCCTTAAAATCATGCAAAAAAGGTGTCAATGAAAAAATAAATATTGGGTGACCCATTTGGCAAAGCTTTATTTGAATGTAATAGGTTTTCTTTAAAAAGCTAACAAGCACTTTCAAAGTTTGTTTTGTCATCCACATATGCATGTGCGTGTGCGTGAGCTCACACACACACACACACACACTCAATGTGACTCTGCAGATATTGGTTCTTGGGACTGGCTGCCGTTTGCCGTCACTAATCAGACAGTTGTTAGATGTGAAGGTAGTTGAATGATCATAGCTAATTTTAATCAAATCAGTAAATTGAAACTCAAAAAGGTATTGGCAGTGATTTACATTTTCTTCAAGAGGTTGCAATTCAATAATATCAGACCTTTCCAAGAAACACCTTTTAGGTCTTTAATGTACCTCTATCTTGAGTTGACCAGAGCCCTTTAATCCTATCCAGCATCAATTTAGAAGGCACCATCTTTACTAACTCTTACAAATTGAATTGTGTTCCCTTAAAATTTGTATGCTCAAGTCTTAACCCCCAGTACCTCTGAATGTGACCTTATTTGGAGATAGCGTCTTTACAGAGGTAATCAGTTAAAATGAGGTTATAAGGATGGGTCCTAATCCAATGTGACTGCTGTCCTTATTAAAAAAAAAAAAAAAAAAAAAAAGGGAAATTTGGAGGCAGACACATATATAGGGAGAACACTTGAAGATGACGGCAGAGATCAAGGTGACGATTCTATGAGTTAAGGATTGGCTATGGGTGGTTGCCAGCAAACCACCAGAAGCTGGGGTGGGAGGTATGGAACAGATTCTTCCTCGCAGATTCCAGAAGGAACCAACCCTGCTGACGCTTTGATCCTGAACTTTTAGCTTCCAGAACTGTGAGTCAATACATTTCCGTTATTTATGGAACTGATTTATGGTACTTTGTTATGGCAGCCTTAGCAAACTTATATAACAACAAATCCCCTCCTCCAACTTACAAGTTTGGTGAACAAATGAAGAGGAAACTTTAGCATGTAAATGATTATTAAGAAAAGCTATATCCTGCGGGTATTCAAAGCTAGTTACTTTTAAAACATCCATTACCAAAGAGATATTATTTTTATTCACAGACTTGCTGCTAAATTATTTGGAATATTTTGGTTAGAACAGATTTCTTCTTCAGCAGAATTCCAGCGAAGTAGTGTGAGTATGGGCTGTGAGCCAGGATATAGAAATGGTTTCATGATGGAGAACAGAAGCTTATAATGGGATTAAATTAAAGCTACCTCCATCTTTATTTAGCTTTTAAATGTGATAATGCAGTGAAAACATCCAGTTCCGTGCCTGGAACATAGTAAGTGTTCAGTAAATAAATCTAAAATCTGAAACCTCTGAAGCCTAGGTAGAGTCACCCAATTTGATTTTAAATGGGTAAATGTTTTTGAAAAGCTGTTCTGTGAACTCTGCTGTGATCCATATTGGCTGTTAAGCATAGCTCCCAAACAATGTCCATCGGAACACTGAACTAAACTTGTGTATATTCTCATGCAAGAAAGTCTATAAAACTGAGCTTTTTGGAGTTATCTGTAGACATGTTAACATGTACTGCTAAGGATAGGTCAAATCAGGATATCAGACCCTCCTTTCTTTGTGCTTCTGTTACATATTCTGCATTATCTCTATTTCAGTTCCTAACACAGCTCAAGGTCATTGCTGTGTGTGTACTTCTTCCTACCAAACTCTAAGCTCCTCAAGACAGCTTACGTCTTCCTTCTTTATGGCTCCAGGTCTTAGCATAGTGTCTGTCATGTGGAGGCACTCAAGGCAAATAGGGAATATGTTTACATGTTGAGAGAACTTCTGCAGGATGAAAATTACGCCACATAAAATCTTAGCTGGTTTACTTTTCTGCTGCAAGGCTGTTCAGAATTGAGAGTCACGTTAACATTTCAAACTTTAAAACCTCAAGAGGCTTTACATATGTTATCTTATTTGGTTTTTAAAATAACCCCCCAAGAGAGGGTGGATATTATTATTATTATTCCCATTTGAAAAATGACAAAACTGATCCAGGGAAGAAAAGTCATTGGCATATGGTGATACAGATATGTGTGAGCCTAATCAGGCTCTAAGCATTGACCCCCAGTTCAGCAGTTCTGTTGGGCCGTTCTGCCTCCTACAGCTGTCACATGATGTAATTTACTGAATGGCAGTTGACGTCATTGGCCACGTGACTTTCTAACGCAGCCACTGAGACAACTGAAGATTCTGGATCTACTAAAGTCCATCCAAACAGTTTTCAGTTTTCTACACAAAGACTGAAACTCTCCTAAGATAGAGAAAATAAAGGATATATATGAAGTAAAGACATCGTAAGGGGCAAGAGTTCCAGTGACAATACACAATAAAATGAGAATAAGCTGGGCGTTGGAATAAGTTGCACACCAAATATCCTTGGTAATAGGATTTTCCCCCCTGAAACAGACCAGAAATGGTAGAAATAGGACACATGTCAGTCAGTCTGACTTAGGTACCCTGTACAAACCCTCAGGCTTTGTAGGTTAATTCTAAGGAGTTGTTTGTAAACCTGGGCCAGTGCAGACACCCACTGCTCTTACGGAGCCCAGAGAGAAGACATCTCTAAACACTGGGATGCCTGGCATTGAACTTGCCCAGCAGCTACTTCCAGAGGCCAATTTCTTCCTGAAATTTCACTGGAGGGAAAGCCCTATTTAGCACTTAACAATACCTATAAACGCACATGTGGGTTCATACATATTTTCTTTCCATATGTATTTTCTTTATATGTATAGACATATGTGTAAAATGTGAGGACAAGTCAGCACTTAAATAGGCATATGTATTTCACATCTGTTTCTACACATGAAGAGGGTGTGGAAGAAACAGGGGCATTATTTCTTGGCACTTGTACTATGATAGGTGTGAGTCTGCCCCAAGGACTCACAAAGAGGTGGTTTCTACAGCATGATTTTATAGATCCTAAAAACCCTGCCTTCACCAAACCTCCCTAAATGTCTTATCATGATAATAAAGGCATTATTTCAACAGAGTCTTACATAAGTGTATACATTTAACAGTCATAGCCAATTTTTATGAAATACTTATATACGCTTTAGATTTATTAACTCATTCAATCTCAAAATCGCACTTTGAAGTTAATGCCATCGGCATTCTCATTTTACCAGTTAAAAAAAACCCACCAAGACAAAAGACAGATTTGGACACAGGAAAGCTGCCTGTAGAGTTTGTGTGTGTAACCACAGTCTCCTGCCCTGGCAGTGGGCTTCTGAGATGGGAAACTGTTATGTCATTAACACTTGCTGCCCAAGAGTGGATTGGTTTGTTAGTTTAGCTTCACAAAGGGCTCTGTCCAAATGACAACTGAGATGAGATTATTTCAATGCGTAAAGGGAAATTTAACACTTTGTGGAATAAAGTACTTACCACCCACAGAGGACTCAGTGATTAGGAGGATATATAAGAGTCAAATTTGTTTTAAAGTACTTATTGAACACCTATGATGAGCTTGATGCCATATTATCAACTGTGGAGAGACAAAGATGAATAAATTATAATTTCTGCTTTCTGGAAGTTAATGGTACACTAAGGGTAGGTAAAATAGGCAGGTGAACGGACGCAGTGTGTGCTGAGCAAGATAAAACATATAAAATAAGGTCAGCAGGTGCCAAAGTATCTCTGAAAGTATCTCTGACCAGGAGATGCTGGGAAGAGGTGACAATCGAAGTTTGGTATGGAATGAAAAAGAGTGTGTTAGGTGAAGAAGTTGGGGGAGGGCATCTTAGGAGAGGGAACACATCCTCAAAGAAGGGCTAAGGCATGTGAAAGGACCTGGCCTTGTGAGACAGGTGGGGTGTGAATGGAGGAAAAGGAGCATGGGGGGAAGTAGCAGGAGAGCCCTGGTTCAGCTTGTGAAGGGTCTTACAAGTCAGGCAAATGATTTGGACTTTGTCCTTTAGGCTGGTGGCTCTCATCTGGGGGTGATTTTGTCCCCCACCGACGGAAGCTCTTTGGCAATGTCTGGAGACACTGAGTTGTTACAGCAGAGAAGGCACTACTGGCATCTAGTGGGTAAGGCCAGGGATGCCGCTAAACCTCCTTCAATGCACTACACACTCCCCACAACAAAGAATGATCTGGACCACAATGTCAGGGGTGACATTGTTGAGAAATCTTGCTGTAGGGAAAGGGCAGGGGTTTTAAATTAGGAGACCGACATCAATATCTTTATTTTTTTAAATATGCATCCTTGGGCTTTAATAGGAAGGGACTTATGACAGAGCAACCTTTTAGTAAGGAGTGGCCATTTATTGAAGGCTCGCTGTATGTGAGGCAAACCCCCAAGAGTGTTAGAAACATTGAACTTATTGCTCAAAATAACCCCATGAGATTATATTTCTCTACTATAACAGATGTAGAGGACAAACGTATGGACACCAAGGGGGGAAAGTTGCAGGGCAGGGTGGTGGTGGGATGAATTGGGAGATTGGGATTGTCATATATACACTAATATGTACAAAATGGATAAGTAATAAGAACCTGCAGTATAAAAGAATAAATTAAATTAAAAAAAAATAACCCCATGAGAAGGTGTACGGGTAGATAAAGTATCTCAAGCAAAGTGACCCAGTTAGTAACAGCCAAGTTAGGATTTAAACCCTCACTCCAATGCCTAGGCACCTCCCCCCAACCCCTAACACTGTCCTACCCCTCTAGTCTCTGCATAACTATAGAGGTGGAAAACTAAGGTTGAATTCTGACAGTAAGAATGGGAATGAAGAGAATCCAGATTTGAGAGATATTTGAGGCAGACTTAGTCGATAGGATTTGGAAACACATTTGATGTAATGGGGTTAATAGAGGAAAGACCAAGGATGACACTGAGGTTTCTAATGTAGATAAGATTAATGGTAGGCTATTTCATTTCATAGTATTTCATTATGAAGTCTTTAATAGTATCGAGGTCAAACAAAATTATTCCCTTGAAGTACCCAAGAAACTCTTGAGGGAGTGGTGAAAAGTGGTGATAATGGAATTGCCAGGGTAGAAGAGGTAATGAGGTCATTTCTGGACATATTGAAAATAATTAGAATATGTGGTGGAGCTTGAGAAAAATGTTCATAATCCATTAGCCTATAGGTGCTGGTTGGACCATGAGAATGCCCAGGGACAGTATGTAGAACAAGAAGAGAAAAGGACCAGGGAAAAAAATCTTGGAGAATCCTTAAGGCACCCTCAAGACAGGAGAGTTCTGGAAGAATAGGTGGAGGATTCTGAAATATTTCAGATCTTGTTTCATACTTCTAAGTAGAAATATGTATGTATATATCCTTCAGTGGCATGTAAGTTCATTAGTGATATAGCTGTTCATATCTTTAGATTTTGTTTGTATCTATCTATCTATCTATCTATCCTTCAATGGTAGGTCCATGGAAAAGGAAAAGGACACAGAGTTGTAGGAACTCGCACATTCCTCTGAGAATGGTCTTAACTTCTACAGTATTAAAAGTGGGCTTTCCTGGCAAAACATGTACTTGTATAATAAATCTTATTGCTGGCCCTTACTCCACAGTGAGATGTAGCTAACTGAAGAAGCCAGCTTGTGGTCCCTTTACCCAAGGAAGTATAGATGCTCATATGATAAGAGGTTGGTAGAGGGGATTCCCATTTCTTTCCATGCATGGAAAGAGAATTTCTAGCCTAGAGAACTAAGTGCTCTCCAGCATTGCATTCATTGAAAATGAATAAATTCAACTCTATTTTCATTATTAACCCTTTCATGGTATCAAGGAAACAAAATGATTCCCTTGAAGTGCCCAAGAAATGCTTGAGACACAAACTGCAGACCATGAATTTTGATCCCCTGCAGAGAACAAAAGTAAATTTTGACTTAAGAGGAATAGACAAGTGAAATTAGGGAAGTGGAAATTTTTCAGTTTGCTCTGAATCATAGGTGCCAAGGGTTAGTTTGTTCTTCAATGTTTTACACATTTCATGTGTATGTAACCAGGCATTTATACATAAACACACACAAATATGTATCATCGCACAACAGAATTTACCCAGACTTCTGCTTTTGCTTGCATTGCATGCCAATCCAAGCCCATGTCTCGCAGAAGCCTGCACAAATGGTTTTTAAAATGAAACATTCAACAAAAGAATTGTTTTTTACAGGAGGATTGGGGGAAACATGTGAACTATGATGTCAAAAAATCAGCTGATCTATTCCTAATATATTTTTAGTGGCACAGAGTCAAGTCAAACGAATATATTGAAAATTGAACCAAATACTTTTGAGCTTAAATGTGCCAAGAGAGACCCATCTTGTGAAAAGATCACTGACGTCACTTGTGTCATGCTTCCCATCAAAGGCTTTGTCTTTGTTCACCAAAACATCAGGGTAATCAGGCTTGATAATGGTTATTGGGGAGCCAAAAACAAACAGACAAACAAACAAAAACCCTTATATTTTCATGACATCTTTAACTTTTATGTACCCATAGCTGAGTAGGCCAATAAAAGCAGGATACCACACAAGGCCAGACTCAGCAGTTTTCTGGGTATATGAGAGACCTCAGAAGCTGATCAGTAGAAAGTGAATTCCTCTTCAATAAAGACCATGTCAGCTAAACTTAAGCCCAAATGAACACTCATTCGGTTATAGTCAAGGGAATGCTACTAGAATTGTTTACAGCGTAACCCTAATGTTCTAGCATCACAAACACGTGTCTGACTGTAAAATAATGTTATTTAATAATATTTCTTATACAATAACAAAAGCACATCCGATGGCACAAAAACTGGTCTTAAAATATAGGCAGCAAACAGTCTGAAACAGAGAAGAACAAAGCTGACTCCATATTGGATCTATTCTTTAGCTCTAACCTTCCTACTCTGTTGCCTGTGCTTAGTCATGCTGGCTCTGCACGTTTTGTAAAAGAATGTTACCTATAACCTGAAATACACAGGATAGCCTATTCTCAGGGCTCTGACCTTTAAGAGTCCATTCATACAGAGATTAAAAGTTGCAGAACAGAGAATAACATTTGTCCTGTTGGAGGTTTACAGGAACACTGTGACCTGACCTTCATGGACAGCTGCAAGAACAAAGGATTCTGGCACCAAGAAGTTTGCAACAGCTAACCACACCCCCTCTGCTTTTAGTATAAAAGAAGCCTGAATTCTAACTCAGGGAAGATGGTTCTTTGGGCCACGAGTCCACCATCTTCTCGTTCCTCTGGCTTTCTGAATAAAGTCGCTATTCCTTGCCCCAACACCTTGTCTCTCAAATTGCTGTCCTGTTGTGTGGCAAGCAACACAAGCTTGGATTTATATGTTACTTGGGGGACGAGGAGGTTTCTCTTCATGCGGAAATGAAGTCTGGAAAGACTGCTCTACCAAAAAATTGGCCAGTTTACATGGTAAAAGATAACAGGATTTCTTTGGGCTGAAAAAAATCTGCATTCAGGTCACTTCGGGGTCCTTGGGTTTTGCCCTCAGGTTGTCTATGTGTTTTCATTGCATATGAGGTAGCTTTCCCATGGAAAAAGCAAGCTTCATCTCTCTCATGAGTAGCTATCCCAAAAGTAATTCAGTCACCTTTCAGAAGGCAGAAACTGTGTTTATCTTTTTTTTTTCCTGGAATTATACACCCCTCCATTATTTTTTGCTTTTTTGTTTGTTTTTTAGTTTCCTACTTGTGTATCATCAAAATTAACACAAACAAGCACAGAAAGTCAGTCAGGGCCTCTTTTTTTTTTTTTTAATTCTAGGGCCTGTCGTCTTGTCTTCTTTCCCTCCTCCATTTCCCTCTTTCTCTCCACTCCACCCCTCCTCTTTCTTCTCCTCCATCTTTTCCCTTTTCCTCTTCCTCCCCCACTTGGTCCTCCTTCCTCTTTCTCCCCCTCCCCATCCCCTTCCCCCTCCTCCTTCTCTGCCTCTTGTTTCTTGTTACTCTTCCTCTTTCCTCTTCCTCCCCCTTTTTCCAGTCACAGCAGCAATGTTGGCAGTTTGGCCAGGGTAACCCACCTTGCTAAATTCCCAGGTGGATGTTGCATGTTTCAGGATGTGACGCATGACAGACGCAGGCTTCTCTGCCAGGAACAGTTTGGCCTGGAACATTGGAGAGTGGAGGGACCCAGGAGGCATGGGCCTGGGCTCAGAGGGCATCTATCACTGCCTGGCTGAATAATACTCAAAAGACTAGCCTGACAAACACTGGAATAGACCAATATTTTTTAGCAAACACCACAGAGATATTTGGAGCAAGAGATATTTGGAGCAAGAACAAAGGTAAAAGCTTTGATTCTTTCAGATATTGTCTCTGGCTACCTTCTTTTATCCCACCGTCCTCCATCCACTGTTCTCAGTTACAGAATTCTTCACACTTAGTGAGAATCTGTCTCTTCTTCCTCAGGCTCATCAATGGCAGTTATATTTTACCTAACACATACATCTGGCACAAAGGTGATATCCTATAATTTTTGAAAGAATAAAGTAATGAGAACATTGTATTGAGTCAGCATGATAGAGGGCAGAATTTCTTGAAAATTTGTGAAGGTTTCTATAAGTTTAAGATTACTATTCTACATGTTTGACTAGGTGGTGGTGGTGGGGGTTGTATGTATGATTCTGTGTTTTTCAGTCACTTCTACCTCCCAGGCTAGTGATCTTTGTTGATGGGCAATCCTATGCCCTTCCTGGTGATGCCGACAGCTGAGACTAGGCACCTGTCTGCTCTGGGATGAGCCCTACTAGCATATGTAAATGTCTACTTTGCAGGTAAACTTTACGGACCAAAGCACCCGTTCTGTTCATGGGAAAAACAAGCATTAGATTACCTTCCCTTAGAAGGCTGAGCAAATCTCCATGTTGTCGGGCTGTTAGAACCACCAGAGATAGGATTTCTAGGGATGGGTCATCACAAGCCAACTTCTACCAACCTCTGGGAAAGAGCAAAAAGCAAGTTACAAAGTGACAACTCAGACACATTCAAGAAGGATACTGTTTCCTGAGAGACATTCAGCAAACTAAGGACTCCCCACCCAACCCCAAACACACACAAAATGCCTTGAGAAATGTGTTTTGTCAAACAGCTACTTATTTTGAATATCTGGTAACTTTTAGACTTTGTATGATCCAATGTTACTGCTGGTACTCAGAGAAACTGTTGCCTGACTCCATTTTTTTCCCTCCTCCCAATTTATTTGCTGTGTAGACACAATTTGGATGAAACCCTGTTTGACTAGGTAACCCAAGGAAATTTTCTGATTGGTGGAGTCCCCACCCATCCTTACCCAATTTCCTAGTGGAATTTTGGAAAGCACTGATGACCTTTTGTAAATGTACCACACCTCAAATTCTCATTTTTCCATTTTGTGAGCAGTTCTTTCTCTCTGACCCTGGTCTTCATCAAAGCAAACCAGACAACTCCAGGTACTTCCCTTAAATATCTTAGCAGCTGTACTTCAGCACCTACTCCAGATCAGAGGAAGCAATATCACCTTTGGTGTGCTCTCATAAGCCACTTCTTCTGAATAGTCTGAGGAAAAGTACAAATGACTTCCAGCTGAAACAAGCTTCATCCCTGTCCAACTGGCTCATGCTGGGGAAAGCTTCCTGTTGGCTCCCCAAACAGACCTACTGCCTTCTGACCAGGTCTTGGTTGGAGTTCAGGGAGTAGTGATGTGAGGATACGCCCTTCTTATTCAACCACTAGAGAGGGGATGCAGATAATTAAGTTCTCTCGTGTCTTTCCAACACTAGACAGATGCATTTTCTGTCATTGTGGAATATAAATAGAGCTGGGAAGGCCTGTATAACAGGACATTACAGCTAATTTTTCCTCTCTGAAGGGTTGCCAGTACTTTGAAAATAAGTTTCCTTGCTCTTTCATGAAAGAGCATCCTCGATTCAGTTGATATTTTGGTTGAAGAATCACACTGGTCCTCATTTTACAAATTCATTGCTCTTGATAAAGAAAGCCAAAGTAACCTGCCAAGTACCCACTTCTGCTGCTTTTTTGGATCTGCCTATCTCTCCTGAAGCTATGTCTGGCATTTTCTCTTCCATAATTCTGCCTACAAGAAACTGGAGAGTCACCACAGACACATTCTTTTTGAGGGACACTCTTGGGTCCATTTGTGATTATTAAGTAGTTCAAGGTCAAGGTAGCTGAGGTATTGGGTAGGAATTAATCATAGGATGCAGTTCTTGGGTATGGATAAAAGTATGACTCAGTTTGACTTGTTACCATCCCCAGAAATGTCAGTAAACTGGGGAAAAGCAGCATATCAGGGTGACTAGAATCAATCTATTGGATCCTGAGAAATCCTCTAATCTTTCAACTTGCTTTCAAACAGAATCCTATTTACCCTTGCTAGATCTTTTCTATGAAAAAACATGTAAAGTAGTCTCATCTCCCAAATGGACTGCATTTTTCTTGTTCATCTTACTGTCTCTATCAATGTCATGTACTCAATACAGTTTTGAATAGACAAGTAAATTTAGGGAAACTATCAGTCCACTCTCTTTGGTGTCAGATTTGCGTTTCTTTTTCCTGGTAAGAGTGATTATAGTTATATAGGTTATAACTTAAGTATGCAGCCTTTGCAAATGAAACCCACAATGAGTATACAGAAACAAACAAACAAACAAAAAACATAGAATATCAGAGAACAAATAAAATTTAGAAATTTACTCCAATTTCTTTACCTCACTGTGGTAGAAACTGAATCCCGGAGAAATGAATTGACTCACAAATATCCCAAGGAATTTGGTAGTGAAGGGGATTGGAATATGCCACCCCAAAATATGTCAGTTTGGCGTATGGATTATTTTGAGCTGAAGGCAATTGGGAATCAGCTGATGTATAAAGAAGGCTTATTGGAGCTTCCCTTATAGGACTAAAAGCAGAAACTTCTGGGAAATGAGGACTGCCATAAATCCCCTCTCCAGAGGAGTTTTATGGCCATGGAGAAGATGGAAAATCAGCATTGAGATTAGTCTACACAAATAAACCTTACTAAAATAACTCATTTTCCATTAGTTTCTCCATATATTTACCTTTCCACAATTTACTGCTCCTGAAACCCCCAAAACCGTCTTCTACTTGTCTAGTCACTTCTCCACAATTTATTACCCTTTATTAAAATGGGATATAAACTTCCAGGTCTGACCACTTCTGTGAGTTTCCACTTCTTTTCTGTGAAGTCATGTGCATGTAAAAATATTAACACCAATAAAGAAACATATATTTTCTCCTGTTAATCTGTTGCTTGTGAGTTTAATTTACAGACCTCAGTGACAGGGTCCAAGAGGATGGAGGAAGTTTTTCCTCCCTTATAAGTGGCAAAGTTAAGTCTAAGATTCCCTGATCTTTTGATAAACTTTTTGGCAACCAAAATAGAATGAAAAACAAAAATTATATTCTATTTGTGATATATTGTTAATATATTACATATAAATATATTCTATTTATGAAATATTCTTAATACACTACAAAATACATTAATACATTACAAAAATTATATTCTATTTATGAAATATTCTTAATGCATTACAAAATATCACCTTGTATCTCTTGTTATATTTCCCTGTTTCTTGTTGAGAAAGTTTGGAGGATTAAGATTAAGGTAATATTTTCTTTGAATTCACTGGAGAATTTTCATATAATCATCAACTCAGGAAGAAAATTCTGGTTTGCTTATCCTCCCTCAACTGACAAGTGCTTATGCAAATGAATATAGGAGAGTGTATAAAAACTCAATCTTTAGTCATATGGGCCTGAGTTAACCCAATGATATATTACATCAAGGCTGGTTATGAGATCTTTGACAATATGATTTTCGTGTGTGTATTGACACTGCAGACAAATTGCTTGAGGGTCCTGAAATCTCAATCTGATATTTATCTTAGCCTTTTGAAAAACTACTTTTTCTGTGGCTTCATTTAAGCAATTGTTGAAAATCCAGAATCCAGGTAGGGTAGAGTGAGCCTCAGTGCTTGATTTTCTATTTTCCTCAGTGAAATCCAGCCTATGCTTTAGAGAAAATTGTGCATTTTTCATAGCCAGAGCAAGAAGCTGATGGAATCCTTTTGGTTCTGTGCAGCAGAAATGAACTGACTTACGAAGGCTACAGTGCTTATTTATGTGTAGAGTTTAATGCTAAAAGGTGCCATTAAAGGTGAAGACCACATCTAATGTCAAAGCAGTTAAAATCTTAAACATCCCTAATGACTTCTTTTAAGTCATAGCTATTCCTTTACAAAAACAAACCAGTGTTAGATTAAGTGCCGGGCACTCACATTACAAATGATACCAGTCATCTGGATTTCTCATTATGGAGCTTCTGCCAAGTTCAGACTCTTTGCCAAGGATGATTTAACCATTCAGTGTCAAACTGACCTTGTACTTGGGGATGGGAGTGGAGAGAAGCCTAATTGCCTGAGCATTATTTTCTTGAATTCTAAATTACTGAGGACATGAAATTTTAAGCTGAAGATCTTTCTTCACCACTGTAGTTACAATCTACTCTCCATAATTGCAGTATTGAAACTGTGTGCGTGGAGGCCTCTTTTGCTTTTGCATATTAAATCAAACAAATACTTTAAAGAAGGGTTTTAGGGGACAATGGAAGAAAAAGGAGATAAATGGGTTAGACCCCTAAGAGTTGGCAAAATTAATGAAGACTGTTTAATTGTTGGTGTCTGCATATGTGTGTTTGTTTCTTTTTGTTTTTAACATCTTTATTAGGGTATAATTGCTTTACAATGGTGTGTTAGTTTCTGCTGTATAACAAAGTGAATCAGCTATACATATACATATATCCCCATATCTCCTCCCTCCTGCGTCTCCCTCCCACCCTCCCTATCCCATCCCTCTAGGTGGTCACAAAGCACCGAGCTGATCTCCCTGTGCTATGCGGCTGCTTCCCACTAGCTATCTATTTTACATTTGGTAGTGTATATATGTCAATGCTACCCTCTCATTAGTCCCAGCTTCCCCTTCGCCCTCCCGGTGTCTTCAAGTCCATTCTCTACGTCTTTATTCCTGTCCTGCCCCTGCCCCTAGGTTATTCAGAACGTTTTTTTTTTTTTTTAGATTCCATATATATGTGTTAGCATATGATATTTTGTTTTTCTCTTTCTGACTTACTTCACTCTGTATGACAGACTCTAGGTCCATCCACCTCACTACAAATAACACAATTTCATTGCTTTTTATGGCTGAGTAATATTCCATTGTATATATGTGCCACATCTTCTTTATCCATTGATCTGTAGATGGACCCTTAGGTTGATTCCATGTCCTGTCTATTGTAAATAGAGCTGCAGTGAACATTGTGGTACATGACTCTTTATGAATTATGGTTTTCTCAGGGTATACACTGAGAAGTGGGATTGCTGGGGCATATGGTAGTTTTATTTTTAGTTTTTTAAGGAACCCCCATACTATTCTCCATAGTGGCTGTATCAATTTACATTCCCACCAACAGTTCAAGAGGGTTCCCTTTTCTCCACACCCTCTCCAGCATTTATTGTTTATAGATTTTTTGATGATGGCCATTCTGACCTGTGTGAGGTGATACCTCATTGTACTTTTGATTTGCATTTCTCTAATGATTAGTGACGTTGAGCTCATGTTCATGTGTTTGTTGGCAATCTGTATATCTTCTTTGGAGAAATGTCTACTTAGGTCGTCTGGTCATTTTTGTATTGGGTTGTTTGTTTTTTTGATATTGAGTTGCATGAGCTGCTTGTAAATTCTGGAAATTAATCCTTGGTCAGTTGCTTCATTTGCAAATATTTTCTCCCCTTCTGAGGGGTGTCTTTTCATCCTGTTTATGGTTTCTTTTGCTGTGCAAAACCTTTTAAGTTTCATTAGATCCCATTTGTTTATTTTTGTTTTTATTTCCATTTCTCTAGGACATGGGTCAAAAAGGATCTTGCTGTGATTTATGTCATAGAGTGTTCTGCCTATGTTTTCCTCTAAGAGTTTTATAGTGTCTGGCTTTACATTTAGGTCTTTAATCCACTTTGAGTTTATTTTTGTGTATGGTGTTAGGGAGTGTTCTAATTTCATTCTTTTACATGTATCTGTCCAGTTTCCCCAGCACCACTTATTGAAGAGACTGTCTCTTCTCCACTGTATATTCTTGCCTCCTTTATCAAAGATAAGGTGACCATATGTGTGTGGGTTTATCTCTGTGCTTTCTATCGTGTTCCATTGATCTATATTTCTGTTTTTCTGCCAGTACCATACTGTCTTGATTACTGTAGCTTTGTAGTATAGTCTGAATCCCAGGCGGCTGATTCCTCCAGCTCCGTTATTATTTCTCAGGATTGCTTTGGCTATTCAGGGTCTTTTGTGTTTCCATACAAATTTTGAAATGTTTCTTCCGGTTCTGTGACAAATGCCATGGGTAGTTTGAGAGGGATTGCATTGAATCTGTAGATTGCTCTGGGTAGTACAGTCATTTTCACAATGTTGATTCTTCCATTCCAAGAACATGATATATCCCTCCATCTGTTTGTATCATCTTTAATTTCTTTCATCAGTGTCTTAAAGTTTTCTGCATACAGGTCTTTTTTCTCCTTAGGTAGGTTTATTCCTAAGTATTTTATTCTTTTTGTTGCAATGGTAAATGGGAGTATTTCCTTAATTTCTCTTTCAGATTTTTCATCATTAGTGTATAGGGACGCAAGAGATTTCTGTGCATTAATTTTGTATCCTGCAACTTTACCAAATTTGTTGATTAACTCTAGTAGTTTTCTGGTAGCATCTTTTGCATTATCTATGTATAGTATCATGTCATCTGCAAACAGTGACAGCTTTTCTTCTTCTTTTCCAATTTGGATTCCTTTTATTTCTTTTTCTTCTCTGATTGCTGTGGCTAAAACTTCCAAAACTATGCTGAATAATAGTGGTGAGAGTGGGCAACCTTGTCTTGTTCCTGATCAAATGGTTTCATTTTTTCACCATTGAGAACGATGCTGGCTTTGGGTTTGTCATATATGGCCTTTATTATGTTGAGGTAAGTTCCCTATATGCCTACTTTCTGGAGGGTTTTTATCATAAATGTGTGTTGAATTTTGTTGAAAGCTTTTTCTGCATCTATTGAGATTATCATATGGTTTTTCTCCTTCAGTTTGTTAATATGGTATAACACATTGATTGATTTGCATATATTGAAGATTCCTTGCATTCCTGGGATAAACCCCACTTGATCATGGTGTATGATCCTTTTCATGTGCTGTTGGATTCCGTTTGCTGGTATTTCGTTGCAGATTTTTGCATCTATGTTCATCAGTGATATTGGCCTTTAGTTTTCTTTCTTTGTGACATCTTTGTCTGGTTTTGGTATCAGGGTGGTGGTGGTCTCGTAGAATGAGTTTGGGAGTATTCCTCCTTCTGCTGTATTTTGGAAGAGTTTGAGAAGGATAGCTGTTAGTTCTTCTCTGAATGTTTGATAGAATTTGCCTGTGAAGCCATGTGGTCCTGGGCTTTTGTTTGTTGGAAGATTTTTAATCACAGTCTCAATTTCAGTTCTTGTGATTGGCCTGTTTATATTTTCTATTTCTTCCTGGTTCAGTCTCAGAAGGTTGTGCTTTTCTAAGAATTTGTCCATTTCTTCCAGGTTGTCCATTTTATTGGCATATAGTTGCTTGTAGTAATCTCTCATGATCCTTTGTATTTCTGCACTCTCAGATGTTACTTCTCCTTTTTCATTTTAATTCTATTGATTTGAGTCTTCTCTCTTTTTTCTTGATGAGTCTGGCTAATGGTTTATCAATTTTGCTTACCTTCCCAAGAACCAGCTTTTAGTTTTACTGATCTTTTCTATAGTTTCCTTCATTTGTTTTTCATTTATTTCTGATCTGATCTTTATGATTTCTTTCCTTCTGCTAACTCTATGGGTTTTTTTTTGTTGTTGTTCTTTCTCTAATTGCTTTAGGTGTAAGTTTAGGTTGCTTATTTGAGACGTTTCTTGTTTCTTGAGGTAGGATTGTATTGCTATAAACTTCCCTCTTAGAACTGCTTTTGCTGCATCCCATAGGTTTTGGGTTGTCGTGTTTACATTTTCATTTGTTTCTAGGTATTTTTTGATTTCCTCTTTTATTTCTTCAGTGATCTCTTGGTTATTAAATAGTATATTGTTTAGCCTCCATTTCTTTTGCATTTTTTTCAGATTGTTTTCCTGTAATTGATGTCTTGTCTCATAGCATTGTGGTCGGAAAAGCCACTTGATACGATTTGAATTTTCTTAAATTTACCAAGGCTTGATTTGTGACCCAAAATATGATCTATCCTGGAGAATATTCCATGAGCACTTGAGAAGAGAGTGTATTCTGTTGTTTTTGGAATGAATGTCCTATAAATATCAATTAAGTCCATCTTGCTTAATGTATGATTTAAAGCTTGTGTTTCCTTATTTATTTTCATTTTGGATGATCTGTCCATGGATGAAAGTGGGGTTGTTAAAGTCCCCTACTATTATTGTGTTGCTGTCGATTTCCCCTTTTATGGCTGTTAGCATTTGCCTTATGTACTGAGGTGTTCCTATGTTGGGTGCATAAATATTTACACTTCTTATGTCTTTTTCTTGGATTGATCCCTTGATCATTATGTAGTGTCCTTCTTTGTCTCTTGCAATAGTCTTTATTTTAAAGTCTATTTTGTCTGATATGAGAATTGCTACTCCAGCTTTCTTTTGATTTCCATTTGGAAATCATGGAGTATCTTTTACCCTCCCCTCACTTTCAGTCTGTATGTGTCCCTAGGTCTGAAGTGGGTCTCTTGTAGACAGCATATATATGGGTACTGTTTTTGTATCCATTCAGCCAGTCTATGTCTTTTGGTTGGAGCATTTAACCCATTTACATTTAAGGTAATCATCGATATGAATGTTCCTATTACCATTTTCTTGATTGTTTTGGGTTTATTATTGTAGGTCTTTTCCTTCTCTTGTGTTTCCTGCCTAGAGAAGTTCCTTTAGCATTTGTTGTAAAGCTGGTTTGGTGGTGCTGAATTCTCTTAGCTTTAGCTTGTTTTGTAAAGGTTTTAATTTCTCCATCAAATCTGAATGAGATCCTTGTTGGGTAGAGTAATCTTGGTTGTAGGTTTTTCTCCTTCATCACTTTAAATATGTCCTGCCACTCCCTTTTGTCTTGCTGAAAGATAAGCTGTTAACCTTATGGGGATTCCCTTGTGTGTTATTTGTTGCTTTTCCCTTGTTCCTTTTAATATTTTTTCTTTGTACTTAATTTTTGATAGGTTGATTAATATATTTCTTGGCATGTTTCTCCTTGGATTTATCCTGTATGGGACTCTCTGTGCTTCCCAGACTTGATGGACCATTTACTTTCCCATATTATGGAAGTTTTCATCTATAATCTCTTCAAAAATTTCTCAGACCCTTTCTTTTTCTCTTCTTCTTCTGGGACCCCTATATTTCGAATGTTGGTGAATTTAATGTTGTCCCAGAGGTCTCTGAGGGTGTCCTGAGTTCTTTTCATTTTTTTTTTTTTATTTTGCTCTGCAGTAGTTATTTCCACTATTTTATTTTCCAGGTCACTTATCCGTTCTTCTGCCTCAGTTATTCTGCTATTGATTCCTTCTAGAGAATTTTAAATTTCTTTTATTGTGTTGTTCATCCTTGTTTGTTTGCTCTTTAGTTCTTCTAGGTCCTTGTTAAATGTTTCTTGTATTTTCTCCATTCTATTTCCAAGATTTTGGATCATCTTTACTCTCATTGTTCTGAACACTTTTTCAGGTAGACTGCCTATTTCCTAGTTATTTGTTTGGTCTGGGGGGTTTTTACCTTGCTCCTTCATCTGCTCTGTGTTTCTCTGTCTTCTCATTTTGCTTAACTTACTGTGTTTGGGGTCTCCTTTTCGTAGGCTGCAGGTTTGTAGTTCCCATTGTTTTCGGTGTCTGCCCACAGTGGCTAAGGTTGGTTCAGTGGGTTGTGTAGGCTTCCTAGTGGAGGGGACTAGTGCCTGTGTTCTGGTGGATGAGGCTGAATCTTGTCTTTCTGGTGGGTAGGACTGCGTCCGGTGGTGTGTTTTGGGTTGTCTGTGACCTTATTATGATTTTAGGCAGTGTCTCTGCTAATGGCTGGGGTTGTGTTCCTGTCTTGCTAGTTGTTTGGAATAGGATGTCCAACACTGGAGCTTGCTGGTCATTGAGTGGAGCTGGGTCTTAGCGTTGAGAGGGATATCTCTGTGAGCACTTTCGCCATTTGATATTACATGAAGCCAGGAGGTCTCTGGTGGACCAGTGTTCTGAACTCAGCTCTCCCACCTCAGAGGCACAGGCCTGACACCCGGCTGGAGCACCAAGACCCTGTCAGCCACATGGCTCAGAAGAAAAGTGAGAGAAAAAGAAAGAAAGAAAAAAATAAAATAAAATGAAATTGTTAAAATAAAAAATAATTTTTAAATAAAATTTAAAAGTAAAAAAAAAAGAAAAAAAGGAAAGAAAGAAGAGAGCAACCAAAGCAAAAAACAAATCCACCAACAATAACAAGCGCTAAAAACTATACTAAAAAAAAAAAAAAAATGACAGAACCCTAGGACAAATGGTAAAAGCAAAGCTATACAGACAAAATCACACAAAGTATACACATACACACTCACAAAAAGAGAAAAAGGAAATATATATATGCATATAAAAAGAAAAAAGGAGGAAGAGAGCAACCAAATCAATAAACAAATTACCAATGATAATAAACTCTAAATACTAAACTAAGATAAACCTAAAGCCAAGAACCAATTAGATGCAGAAAGCAAACCCCAAGTCTACAGTCCTTCCCAATGTCTACCGCCTCAATTTTGGGATGATTCATTGTCTATTCATGTATTCCAGAGATGCAGGATACATCAGGGTGACTGTGGAGATTTAATCTGCTGCTCCTGGGGCTGCTGGGATAGATTTCCCTTTCTCTTGTTTGTTCACACATCTCCTGGGGTTCACCTTTGGATTTGGTCCCGCCTCTGCATGTAGGTCGCGGGAGGGCGTCTGTTCTTGTCTCAGACAGGATGGGGTTAAAGGAGCAGCTGCTTGGGGGGCTCTGGCTCACTCATGCCGGGGGGAGGGAGGGGTATGGATGTGGGGTGAGCCTGCGGCAGCAGAGGCCAGCATGACATTGCACCAGCCAGAAGCGTGCCATGTGTTCTCCGGAGGAAGTTGTCATTGGATCATGGGACCCTGGCAGTGGCGGGCTGCACAGGTTCCCAGGAGGGGAGGTGTGGATAGTGACCTGTACTCGCACACAGGCTTCTTGGTGGCTGCAGCAGCATCCTTAGCGCTTCATGCCCATCTCTGGTGTCCGCGTTGATAGCCGTGGCTTGCAGCCGTCTCTGGAGCTCGTTTAGGCAGTGCTCTGAGTCCCCTCTCCCCGCGCACCCTGGAACAATGGTCTCTTGCCTCTTAGGCAGCTCCAGATTTTTCTTGGACTCCCTCTCAGCTAGCTCTGGCGCACTAGCCCCCTTCAGGCTGTGCTCACGCAGCCAACCCCAGTCCTCTCCCTGGGATCTGACCTCCAAAGCCCGAGCCTCAGCTCCCAGCCTCCACCCGCCCTGGCAGGTGAGAAGACAAGCCTCTTGCTCTGGTGAGTGCTGGTCAGCACCGATTATCTCTGCAGGAATCTCTCCGCTTTGCCCTCTGCACCCCTGTTGCTGTGCTCTCCTCTGTGGATCTGAAGCTTCCCCCCTGCCCACCCCCATCTCCACCAGTGAAGGGGCTTCCTAGTGTGTGGAAGCTTTCCTCCTTCACAGCTCCCTTCCAGAGGTGCAGGTCCCGTCCCTATTCTTTTGTCTCTATTTTTTCTTTTTCCCTACCCGGGTACGTGGGGAGTTTCTTGCCTTTTTGGAAGTCTGAGGTCTTCTGTCAGCATTCAGCAGGTGTTCTGTAGGAGTTGTTCCACATGTAGATGTATTTCTGATGTATTTGTGGGGAGGAAGGTGATCTCCATGTCTTACTCCTCCGTCATCTTGAAGGTCTCTCTTTGTTTTGTTTTGTTTTGTTTTGTTTTATGGCCCTGAAAAATATTAGGCTTCAGTGGCAGGGCTATGTAACAGGGAATGAAATATTGTCTGAGCCATAAGTCCACCATTCTGAATGCATTAAAAAATAAGATCCTAAGTCTTTAATTTTAAATGCTTCCTTGTCACTCTGCTATTATACTGGGAGATATAATTGTTGTAGGGCTAGTTAATGGAACCAAGCTTTGCATGATCATTAAAGTAATTAGAAGTATTACCTAATCTGAGTTGTCATTAAATCACCCTCTTTTATGCTGAATAGGACTGCATTATATTAAGGGGTCCTTAAAATATTCTGGAAGTAGTTTGTTATTTATGGTGTCTAGATAATGCTGTGGGGGGGGGAAGAGATTAAGGCTTGCTGAGCTCCATATCACACACACTGAAGCCATTTTTCTCAAAGCACAGAGGGTGGCCTAAAAAAACTACTCTGTACCAGGAGGCCATTGGTGGTAAGTGAAATTCACAAGATTCACTCACTTAACCAAACTCTTTACAAGTCCTATGGATACAACTTATCCATCTAGACCTGACATTTGCTGATAAGGAATTGTATACCTCCGTTTGTGGTCCTGGCTTGTTGGTATACATGATGATGTCTTCTCCACTGTTACTGGCTTGCCCAAAAGCTCACCGAAGTCCCAGGGAGACATTTGGGACAATTTTATCGGCAATAGTGCAACTCCTTTTCATGAACATTTACTACATGTCAGGTACTATTTTACATGTTATCAAATTAAATTTATTATTCATGCAAATCTTATGAGGAAGGTTTTAACCCTGTTTACCAACTGGGACTGAAAGATAATTTAAGTATATTGCTTAAGATTGCACAATATTCAGTGGAAGTGAGGTTTAAATTAGGCCTGGCTCACTCCAAAGCCCAGTTTTCCATCAGAACATTCTGTGTATGCTGGCCCCAATCAACCACCCTGGTGGTATCAGTGATTGTTAGTTATTATTTTCCTTTACTATGTCTCATTGATTTGCTTCTGTAGTTATGAATTTAGAAGAGGCTGTAGAATCTTTCATTTGAGATTTTTTTAGTTTGTTGTTAAATAAAAGCTAATTTGGAAAAATGGTTTGAATGCAGTCCTGCTCAGAAGCTACTCCATGAGCCTATGATTCCAGGAACCATCAGTAGACTTGACATTTATTTATTTGTAAGTTGCTTGCTAGGAAAGAGTTTTGAGAACTCAAAAGTAGTCACTACTTGGTCACTATTGCATGCTACATTTATTGGACAAACTAATTGCCCTTAGGTTCTAAATGTTATTTTCAGGTAGACTTGAGAGAAAAGGTTAAAAACTAATTAGCTAAGAAATTTTTGGAATGATCAGGAAGATTCAATACCTGGATAGGATTTTAGAAGTTCTCACATACACAGCCTGTAAGCATTTCTGTTTCAGCATTTTCCTTTGCATTCTTAGTCTACATGTCCCAGCACTTCTTTGTTTATTTTGGTGGTGAAAAAGTTTGCAACTCATTGTTTATATTGCTAAGAGTTGCTTCTTCGAATTGTCTTCCTCTAGGTGAACGGCAAAACTTTGCTAGGGGCAAAACTGCAAAAATGTTCATCCTTGGCACCTTGCTAATCTGCCTCACCCTCAGCCCCCATTCTTGGCCTTTTAATTGGTTGCTATTACTAGCGCCCAGTGGTGTCATATTTCCTCATCCCCTACCCAGGATAAAATATTGAGTAAACTCATTCATACCAAGGGATTTCCAAATGAATAATATCCTTACCAGTAGCGTTTGTTTGCTTTATCTTAAAAAACCTAGGGAGAGCATCAACAATTATTTCAAGAGTATAAAGGACTGATGGTACTAGACAAAAGCTGTGTGTGTATGTGTGTGTGTGTGTGGGTGTGTGTTTATATTCCCCCCCCTCCTTTTTGGGAAAGCACACTTCTGGCGCTTGATGCCAGGGAGAGGCATGTGAGGCAAATGGGCTAATTATTTGTGCATCATCCCCTTGGCAATAGAGATTAGCTCAAGGCTTCTGTGATGAAGCCAACTAAGTTCAAAGTTCTTTCTTGGAATCAACATAGAGAGGGAGGGAGAGAAGTGTTCTTTCTGCTGGGGTTGCTAAAACAGGTAAGTGTGAAAATGAAGTACCTAGGCAATCATTTTGGCCCCATGTAAGAAGCGTCTATGCAGTGAGAAAAATAAAGTCAGCACACAGAAAGAAGTACTAAGAGATGGAGAGACAGCACTGCCACTGTGACTCATTTCAAGCCAATCTAGCTGTACCTGAAATTAGATTTAACTGTACTGCTCAAATTGTGTGTGTGTATGTATGTGCACATTGTATGTATACGTTATTCACAAAATCCTTCCTTATGTGGAATCACACTTCTCCCACTCAGTGCCAGGGATGAGTATGTGAATCAGGATGACTAGGCTTCCCATCAATTTCTACGCTGCTTTTGGTGAGAACAGGTATTGAGTCTTGGGCTAGGCTGATTCAAGTTTTTTGGTACCTGGAAGTGAAAGGGTCCTGACTAATACATTAATGGTAGGATTTAAAACGCGTTTTTTTTGTTTGTTTGTTTTGTTTTTTTGCGGTATGCGGGCCTCTCACTGTCGTGGCCTCTCCCGCTGCGGAGCACAGGCTCCGGATGCGCAGGCTCAGCGGCCATGGCTCACGGGCCCAGCCGCTCCGCGGCATGTGGGATCTTCCCGGACCGGGGCACGAACCCGTGTCCCCTGCATCGGCAGGCGGACTCTCAACCACTGCGCCACCAGGGAAGCCCCGGCAGGCGGATTCTTAACCACTGAGCCACCAGGGAAGTCCCTCTTTCTTCTTTTTTAAAAAATTTTTATTTTATATTGGAGCATAGTTGATAAACAATGTCGTGTTAGTTTCAAGTGTACAGCAAAGTGATTCAGTTTTACATATGCATGTATCTATTCTTTTACAAATTCTTTTCCCACTTAGGTTATTACAGAATACTGAGCAGAGTTCCCTGTGCTGTACAGTAGGTCCTTGTTGGTTATCTATTTTATATAGTGTGTGTACATAATCCCAAGCTCCGAATCTATCATTGAATTTTAATTTTCATGTCATCCATAACCCAAATGAGATAAATCTTTGATGATCAGAATTATTTTAGTAATAGGAGCCTTTAACAAGAGAAAATATGTTTATAGCCTTAATTGGATCTTTTTTCATTATATCAAAGCTGAGTTTCTTAACCAGTTGTATAGTAAACTGTGATAATACATGTAAATTTTACTGATTACTTTCATTATAAAGATTTGCATACTTATGAGAAAAAAAACCCCAGGAATTATTTAAACACCAATTATTTTCTTTTCACCAAAATGACAATCTCACTTAAATTATGACTTTTCAATGTGTTATTCTGACTTTATAAATAGATTTGTTTATGCATAGAAATATGTCTTTTCAAATGAATGGATCAGGTTGACTGGTGATCATCCGTTTTGATGTTAGAAAAAAGCAATTTGTGATTACGATTCTGACACCAACTCTGATGTGTGTTTTTTTTCTGTACCACCAAGCAAATCTCCAACCCCATCTGGGTGTCCTACAGCTCAACTCAATTCTGACACTGTCTTCCTGGAGTTAGTGTCAGATCTCAGAGGCTAAGGGTTCCGTCCTACAAGACTGCAACCTCCCCCCTTCTCCCCCCAGGTTGTCACCTGTGCTTCTGACCTATCAACTATAGATCAGAGGTTTTCACAACCCATCATGGGGTTCAATTAATTTTGGTGGAGTGGCTCACAGATCCTAGAGAAACATTTTACCTGCTAGATTACTGGTTTGTTATAAAGGGACGTAACTCAAGAACAACCAGATGGAAGAGACGACTCTCCAGATTGTCCTTCTCTCCTAGTTACCTCCATGTGTTTACCAACCCAAAAGCTCTCTGGGCCCTGTCTTTTTGAGTTTTTATGGAGGCTTCCATACAGAGGCTTGATAGATTGAATCATTGGCTAGTGGTGACTGAACTCAACATCCAGACCTCTCTCTCTCGTCTCAGGAAGTCAGTGAGTAGGACTGACTGTGTCAACCCTCAAAACACATGGTTGGCTCCACTGGCAACCAGCCTCCAACCTTGGGTACTTTCAACCTTGGGAAAGCCATCTCATTAACATAACAAAAGACACCTTTAGGGCTCTCATCACAGGAAATTCCAAGGGTTTTAGTAGCTCTGTGCCAGGAATGGGAACAAAGGCCAAATATATATTTATTATGTCACAATATCACAGCTATCGAAATGGTGTATCAAAAAAATTCATCATGGAATATTATAAAGCACTATGCCACAGTTCAATGGGATGCAGAGGTTTGTAAACTGAAATGTTATGACATTAATGAATTTATAATCTATTTGATGAAGGTATGTGAATTCATACACATACACACACATGTACTCTAAATAACAAATAAATGTTGTCATCAGAAGGGTAGAGAAGTTTGGAAATGTCCCAGAGGGCTAAGATGACCAGGGACTTGAGATGGGGCTTGAAGAATGAGACAATTCGTACGGTTGAAGAGGGAGAAGAAAATACTGTGGAAACAAAATTGTAAAATGAGTCCTTATTCTTCTCACAGAGAAGTAGTGTAGCAATATTAAAAAAGTAAAGAAGGATAGGGTTTTAATAAAAGGTCAGAGAAGTGACCTGATGTCTCTGATCAAATCCCCGTTATTCATAATCTTTTTCTACATACTGGTTCAATGTTTCTCAGTAACCAAATTAACAAGCTACTTGATTAAATTAACAGGTCAGTAGGTGCTCTGATTTCCTATTGCTTTATAATAAATCACTCCAAAATTTAGTGGCTGAAAACGATACTATATATTTACAGTCTCTGATGCCTTCTGTGGGTCAGGAATTTGAGGAGCGTTTGATTGGGTGGTCCTGGCTTGGGGATATCTCATGTGATTTCAGGCAGATGTTGGCTGGAGCTGTCAGAGCAGGGATGAGGGATGTTAAAGCAGTTGGGGGTTGGCTGAGTACCTCTTTTCATGGATTCTCAGAGCCAGTGCATGTGGTCTTCCCATACAGGTTAGTTTGGGCTTCTTACATCATGGTGGCTTCAGGACTGTCATATATAAACAGGGCTCCTGAAAGCGACAAGAGTTAGAATTCTAACAAGTCAAAAACTTTGTTGCCTGCATTTTGTGACCTAGCCCTGGAGGTCACACAGCATCAGGACCACCTCACAGTCATATTGCATCCAGTTGCAAGAGGAGGAAACACAGACCCCAACACTTGATATCAAAATTCAGGTATAAGAAGGGAATACTGAATAGAAGATACTGTTTTATCAATTTTGGAAAATATAATCTAAATCATTTTGGGCATTTTGCTTGGTTAAGCACTCTCTTTGAGGAGTAAGAAAGTAGTAGAAAAACCTTGAACAAGTGATGCTTATTTATGATTATTGGTTGAAATGGATAAATAGTATGCACTCAAAAGAGTGGGTAGCATTCATTTATACCCTGGTATAATCACATTTACTAGTGACCCAAATAACCCATCTCCCATCCACAATTCGTGGCTTTTGGTCCATAATAATCATATAACATTTGGAGATTGGCCCTGTTAATAATAGAAAAGTCATCTTCAAAACACTTCACAGGGTTTTAAGATTTTATTTTCTTATTTATCCTTCATTTGAATCAAAACCCCACCTGGTAGTGTTCCACAGTAGTTTTCTTTAGGCTGGATTTAATTGCTGGAGAGATGTCTTCTATGAATCCAAACTGTAACCTGCATTCTTGAGACATGGGCTCATGTGTTTTTGGTTTTTTGTTTTTCCTTCTTATGTTTTTTTATTTGGGCTCATATTTTAAAACACAGCTAAGGGTGAAATAGACTTTTGAAACAGAACAGCTTTTTATATTATTATTGCTGTTATTGTTATTATTTTAAACATGAAGCTTCATGTTCCAAGCATATTTCTTATGTCCGTTTACAAGAGAGAGTAATCCTCCTTGTAATTCTCAAACATGAGCCAGAAAAGATATTACTGAATACCATCCTCTCACCTAAATGAGAAATAGATTTCCTCTTCATTTCCTGGCATTATTTTTCAAGAGAAATGTTCTCTTGCCTCTGCTTTGGGTTTCTTTTCCTTGTTTTCCCTTCTTTCGTGGATGAAACATCACCAGGGAAACATTAGCTACAACTGCACGTGGTTAACTTGCTTTCACCCCAGTTTTACAAGGCACTTTGGACTGAACCAGATTACTCCACTAAATGCTTCTTAACTGTCTAAAATTGTCATAAAAGTAAAACTTGTGTTTGTACACTTTCCCTGAGTGCCTTCACCCCTTCTCCAGCAGGGTCCTGCTTCACTAAGGGTCATTGGTGTTTTATCAAGGGGGCAGTCCATATAATACAAACTGTTGTTTACATGAGGGAAGCCAAAAAGACTGTACAAAAGGTCGATGGCATTGACCTTGGCTTGTTATGAATATCCCCTGTGTATAACAAGATTATAATGAAGACTTTGGTTTAATATCCAGAATTCTAGACAGCATCCCTAGAGTTACAATTTGGAATAATAGCTATTTGTTTTGCCATCAAGAATAGGGAACTGGAAAACACAATTTTCTAAGAAATATGTTTTTTAAACTGTCAGCATTTCCAATCATCAGGTTAGATAAGATTGCTACTAGCTTAAATGTTTAACTAGTAATCTCTTCAAGTATTTCTCCTTATGTCTAGATGCTATTAGGGATACGACTAGGAAGCAGTAAAACAACTAGAAGCTTGGTTAATTCATTAAATACTATGGTATGATTTCTTCATCTCTAGATACTAAAAAAAGCAACAAGCTTTTGAGAATTTCACTTTAGTTTCTACTTTCCAACTCTAGGCATGCATTTCTGACTTTTTTTTCTTATTGGTATCCTCTATGAGGATTAAAGAAAAAGTTGTAAATGAACTTCAACCTGAACTTTACACCTTACATAAAATGAACTCAAAATAGGTCATGGGGACTTCAGTGTAAAATATAAAAATATTACAACTTTTAGAAAGAAGCATAGAAGAAAATCTTTGGTACCTAGAGCTAGGTGAAGAGTTTTTAGACTTGACACCAAAAGCACAATCCATTAAAAAGTAAAATTGATAAATTAGACCTCGTCAAAATTAAGAACTTTAACTCTGTGAAAGACCCTACGAGGAAGATAAAAAGATAAAGCTATTTATTGGGAGAAAACCTTTGCAAAACACATATCCAATAAAGGCCTCATGTCTAGAAAATGTAAATGACTTTCAAAACTCTATAGTAATATCATGAACAATCAATTAGAGAATGAACAAAAGATATGCGCAGACACTTCAAAAAAAGGACATACAGATGGTAAATAAGCACATGAAAATATGTTCAACATTACTGGCTGTTAGGGAAATGAAAACGAAAACCACAGATATCACTATATGCCTATCAGCCATTAAAATAAGAAATAGTGACAACGCCAAATGCTGGTGGGAATGCAGAGAAAGCAGATTGCTTACACATTGCTGGTGGGAATGAAACTGTCACAGTCACTCTAGAAAATAGTTTGGCAGTTCCTTTAAAAACTCAACATGCACTTACTGTACAATTTAGCTATTGTAGCCTTGGGCATTTATCCCAGAGAAATAAAAACTCATTATCACAAAAACCTGTACATGAATGTTCATAGAAGCTTGATTTGTTATAGCCTCAAACTAGAAACAACCTAAACATACTTCAACAAGTGAATGGTGAAAACTTCTGTGACACGTCCATACCAGGATGGCTATCTAGCAGTAAAACTATTGATACAGGCAAAAACTGGGGTCCATCTTAAGGGAATTAGGCTGAGTTTAAACACCTACCTCAAAATGATACTTTATATGATCGCATTTAAGCAACATTCCTGAAATAACAAAAACTATAGAGAGTATCTCTATAGAGATGGAGGGGGTTGAGAAAGCTTAGGAATGGAAGGGTATAGAGGTGGCTGTAAAGGGTTAACACAAAGGCTCTTTGGAGATAGAGCAGTTCTGTATCTTCATTTGTGGTTATGGTTATGTGACTCCATACATGGGATAAAATTACACAGAACAAATAGACACACTTGTGGGCAGGGAGGCCCCTCTCCAGCCCTCCACATACAAATGAGTGTATGAGGGCCTGCAAAACTTGTGAAATTTGAATAAGCTTCCTAGATTGTGCCATTTTCATTTTCGTGGTTTTGATATTGTACTATAGTTTTGCAAAATATTACCACTGGAAAAACTGGGTGAAGGGTACTGGGTGAGACCTCCCTGTACAATTTTCCTGCAAATTTCTGTGAACATATAAGATTTCAAAATAAAAAGTTAAAAGTCATTTGCTGGACTCAATTTAAGGTGTAATCCTATATTGTTAAGAAGGATGTATTTATTTCTGCTAAGAGAAAGGAATAAAAGCAATCAACACCAAAACAAGATATATTAAGAAGCAAGGAACATGGAGAAGGCTGTCACTGTAGTTTATTGGTAATTCATTTAGAAATTCGTGTATGGTAGATATGTTTGATAAGTGTTATGCTTGCTTACTTATTTTTTTAATGACTATAATTATAGGAGGGTGAGAAGGAGAGCAGAGGTAAATGCTACCAAAACACAGTGCAAAGCCTCATAGCCTGGGCTCAAATTCTTACTGGCTTTGTTGTTGTAGTAGCAATAGCAGTTTCTTCCAGATCTAAGCCTAGAGAAGACAGTAACAATTGAAAATATGCAAAAAGTAATAAATCTATTTGTTCCCCAAAAGGTTTTAATCATATTTTTAAAATTTCTCATTTTATATCATCCATGTTGGAATTCACTTAAGCCTGAAATCAGATGGTTTTTGGAGAAAGGAAAGCAGTTTGGGAACAAAATTTTGAGATGTTGGTATGCTTAGTCTTTCACACAAATAGATAAGCAAATATTGAAACCTTTTAACGTCTTTTCAGCAATGGTAGTATATTTGAACTGTATTTGTGTATGTGTATGTGTGTGTGTGTGTGTGTGTGTGTGTATATATATATATATATATATATATATATATATATGTTAAATTTTGGATGGTTCCAAAGAAAATGTCATGTTTATTAAGAACCTTCAAAAAAGTGCAGAAGTTGTATAATTGGTTTTTGAAAAATCACTATTTGTTATAGCAATAGGAGACTTCTTTAAGAATTATGGCACATTCACACAAAGAATAATTATGCTATAAGCTGTATATGTCAGACCTCAATGTATTACTATGGGGAGGGGTCTCTAGAAAATATTATTTAAAAATGCAGAATAGGGCTTCCCTGGTGGCGTAGTGGTTGAGCGTCCGCCTGCCGATGCAGGGGACACGGGTTCGTGCCCCGGTCCGGGAGGATCCCACATGCCGCGGAGCGGCTGGGCCCGTGAGCCATGGCCGCTGAGCCTGCGCATCCGGAGCCTGTGCTCCGCAACGGGAGAGGCCCGCGTACCGCAAAAAAAAGAAAAAAAAAAAAAAATGCAGAATAGAGAAAAGTATGTAAAGTCTCCACCATTTAGCTAAAAAGGGGGCATACAAAAGTGTGTATATATATTTGCTTATATTTAAAAAAATCAAAGGAAAAATATAAACATTTTAAAATTCATTTCTTAGAGGGGGGTAGAGAATAAGGTGAAGGTCACAGGGACAGAAACTCAACTTCTTTCAGTCCACCTTGTTTTGTAGATCTGACATTGAAACCATATATATAGGTCACGTAATTTTATTTATTTTTATTTTTTTAATTTATTTATTTTTGGCTGCGTTGGGTCTTTGTTGCTGTGCTCGGGCTTTCTCTAGTTGCCCCGAAGGGGACTACTCTTTGTTGCGGTGTGCAGGCTTCTTATTGCGGTGGCTTCTCTTGTTGCAGAGCACAGGCTCTAGGTGCACGGGCTTCAGTAGTTGTGGCTCACGGGCTCTAGAGCGTAGGCTCAGTAGTTGTGGTGCACGGGCTTAGTTGCGCCGTGGTATGAGGGATCTTCCCGGACCATGGCTCGAACCTGTGTCCCCTGCATTGGCAGGCAGATTCTTAACCACTGAGTCACAAGGGAATCTCACGTAATTTTAAAATAAAATTAAAAAGCAACCCTTCAAACTTGAAAGGAAAATGAATCATATGATCCTAACTATGCACAGAGTTGGTGGCATAGCCTCACAGAAGAGCTAAGTGACTGTAAAGCACAGAAGTTTCCCTGTACAATCCAAGTGGGATACAGTTTAAAGACAAACAGAGCTGCAGAACATTTTTCAACTTTTAAAATATTTTTGAAATATATTTTTGATGTTAGTGTTAGCATGTTATTAAGCAATGACTGGACATTTGATACTAAAGAATTAGCAGTTTTTTTAGATGTGATTGTACTTTGAGTATATTTTTAAAGAGTCTTCATCTTTTGGATAAACATGCTATATAATATGTACACATGAAATAATATGATGCTTATTTGTTTCAAAATCATCCAGGGGTAGGGAAGTGGGGAAAGGGTAGTTGAAAGATGGCCATGAGTTGGTAATTACTGAAGCTGGGTGATAAGCACATGAGGTTCATTATCTTTTTCTTTTTCCCTTCATGTAAATTTGAAAATTTGAAAATTAAAATATTAAAACTTTCAATCAAATCACAGTTGAAAATTTAAAATAAAAGAAGATGTACTGCTTCCTTCAATACCAAAGAAGATGGTCTCTATGGAAACTCATTACTGTTAAGCTCAGGATAATTTTTAAAAATTACAAAAGCAGGGCTTCCCTGGCGGCACAGTGGTTGGGAGTCTGCCTGCCGATGCAGGGAACATGGGTTCGTGCCCCGGTCCGGGGAGATCCCACACGCCACGGAGAGGCTGGGCCCGTGAGCCATGGCCACTGAGCCTGCGCGTCCGGAGCCTGTGCTCCACAACGGGAGAGGCCACAACAGTGAGAGGCCCGCGTACAGCAAAAAAAAAAAAAAAAAAAAATTACAAAAGCAAATGTTCTCCATCAAGGTTCATTAATTTACTTTATTTCAGACTACAGGAGTACAGGAGTCTAGTATAAGATTTTTGAAAATCGTCTTCAATTGTACAAATGTAAGAAAAGCAGGGCTTCCCTGGTGGCGCAGTGGTTGAGAATCTGCCTGCTAATGCAGGGGACACGGGTTCGAGCCCTGGTCTGGGAGGATCCCACATGCCGCGGAGCAACTAGGCCCGTGAGCCACAACTACTGAGCCTGCGCGTCTGGAGCCTGTGCTCCGCAACAAGAAAGGCTGCGATAGTGAGAGGCCCCCGCACCGCGATGAAGAGTGGCCTCCGTTTGCTACAACTAGAGAAAGCCCTCGCACAGAAAAGAAGACCCAACACAGCCAAAAATAAATTAATTAGTTAATAAACTCCTACCCCCAACACCTTCTTTAAAAAAAGAAAAAAAAAGAGAAAAGAGAATTCGTTTTTCCTTGGGCCTGGAAGAAAATACCGCTTGTTAGATAGCTTTCTGTGAGAAAATGTTCCGAAACACAGAAGCACAAACTTGCATCTCCTGCTTGTCTGGTCCTGCTGATGGAGTCTCCATCACCCACCATTACTCTGCTGGAGAGAAAGAACCATGACCATTAGAAGGCCGAGTGTCAGACCTGGAGCTAATTTTTCTGAACTTTATATATTTTACTGTAAAATGGAAAGACTATACCTATTTCATAAAGCAATTGTGAGGCTTAAATGAAAAGAAAGAAGGTAAAGTGCTGAAGATGGTGGCTGGAAATCAGCAAGTACTCAATAAATTTTTTTTTTTAATGTTTTATTTTTCCTTTTTAAAGGAAATAATATCCACTGCATGTGGTTATTAGCTGCAAGTGAAATGATGCGTGTAGAAGTCGTTATTATTACGCCTATGTTCCTGCTGGGTCACAGGAGGATGGTATCACCACTTAGCAGACCTCTTATCTCATACGGGGTTTTTGAAACACATGGGGTTCAGAGTTTGATGGACTTCCAGAGCCATAAGTAGGCTGATATCATCGATGGAAGCATATTTATTTGGGTGAGACTTACTGTTGACTTGGTGACTTATGGCACTCAGAGCTTTGTTTACTGGAGTGAGTCTGCCCTTGATTGTCTGACTTTCAGAAGAGAGTTGCTGATACTGGTTGCTTGGCTTGCAAAAGTGTGTTCAGTGAAGTGAGTTATTGATGGACCAAACAAGTTAAAACCTGGTTTTGATGACTCTGCCACCAAAACTACAGATCAATGAATCTTTTCCTAAGCCTGTGGGGACTTTTAGTTTCGCAAATCTCATTTTTCGCATACCTAATTTTTGCATGCCCAATTTTCTTAGGAGCTATCTCATCTAAAAGAAATACATCTTACATCCCCTGACGCTGAATACCAATCTGCAGCTCCAAAGCGAAGAGAAGTGAAGAAGCAATCCCCTACTAATGGTTTTAGGATGGACCAAGATGTTTAAACTCAAGATGGAAGATTTGACAAAATTGATTTGTCCATTTTGTGATTCCTCTCATTTTGTCTCATCCATGCTCATCACCTGGTTGGCTGGAGAACTGAAATTTTTTGGTGAGTGTAGCAGGTGCTTAGCAAATTTTACTAGTATTACTCTTGGTGAGAGGAACTAATATTCCTAGGGAGTAGGTGGGGTGCTCACCAATTCAACTGTTTTCAAGACTGTTGAGAGAGTTATCTATGAACAGACTCATTTTCTCCTACCTGTAATTTGTTTTCAGGTGGAGAGGTAACCAAAACATTTTTGAGTCACTTATGATATTTATTACAATTGCATTTGTTTTTTTAAACTTTTAATTTTATATTGGAGTATAGTTGATTAACAATGTTGTGTTAGTTTCAGATGTACAGCAAAGTGATTCAGCCATACATATATATGTATCTATTCTTTTTCCAATTCTTTTCCCATTTAAGTTGTTACATAATATTGAGTAGAATTCCCTGTGCTGTACAGTAGGTCCGTGTTGGTTATCCATTTTAAATATAGTAGTGTGTACATGTCAATCCCAAACTCCCTAACTATCCCTGCCCCCCATCCCTCCCCTCTGGTAACCATAAGTTCATTCTCTATGAGTCTGTTTCTGTTTTGTTCATATGTTCACTTGTGTCATATTTTAGATTCCACATAAAAGTGATATTGTATGGTATCTGTCTTTCTCTTTCTGACTTACTTCACTTAGTATGATAATCTCTGGGTTCATCCATGTTGCTGCAAATGGCATTATTTCATTCTTTTTAATGACCGATTAGTATTTCATTGCATGTATGTACCACATCTTCTTATCCATTCATCCACTGATGGACATTTAGGTTGCTTCCATGTCTTGGCTACTGTAAATAGTGCTAGGCACTGTTCTTGATACTTCTGAAGATACAGAGATGAAGACAAAGTCAATGCTGCCTTAAAGCTTGAGCTCCACCGAGGAAGGTTATGAACAAATAAACAAATAAATATAAAATGCACAAATGTCAGATAACAATAAGTTATTTAAGTGCTGGGGTAGAACTTGTTAGGTCCCTTGAAGAACTAACAATTTGGTGGAGGAGACAAAGCATGAATATACAAAAAGTTAAATGGTTAAAAGTGTCAAGCAACCTAAATAAGAATTGAAAAAGGCATCAAAGATTAATTTCTATTAAGTGTTGTAGAAAGCAAATGATGGAAATGTGGAAGGGGACAAGATTTGCTCTGGGCGTCAGTGTTCTGGGGACGTTGTGGGGAGAAGACTGAAGCATAGATACGGCTTGGCTGGTTGGAGGGAGGAAGGTGTGTTCCTGGGGCAGTGAAAACAACTTAATTGTCTCAACGAGACAACTGAAAGTTCATTTTTCTGCTCATAGTTGCTAAATGTGACAGATTTAAAGAGTGTAAGTTTGGCCCTTACAGCTCTTAACACTAAATCTGAAGCCCCATTCAATTTCATCAACCTGACCTCAAAAACATCAGCATGGTGCCTGGAGGTTCATGCATCAACTTCTGAACCTCACCAGATGGATGTGCTTTAAAAAAAAATGCAAACAAAACACTACATTTACCATGCCCTGTAGAGTGTGAAAACCTGGCTGACATTCTCATTTACTCATCATCCATCTCCTTTAATATGTCATCCATCATTTGCTCTCATTTCCCTTAAGAGCTTGTGAGAAGTTGGAGTGCAAATAGCTGAGCAGTCCAACGCTTTCCGTTATTTCTCTGATGGGACTGCAAGGAGGAAGCTAAGTTCCGTTGACAACAACGGCTGATGCACAACTGAGTCTTGAGGCAGGATGAATAGCAACGTGATTTTGAACTAGTGGAGTACTTCTCTGTTGGGTAGAGCATTGAAATGCCGGTTGAGAGTAAAAAGTTCATTCGGGTTTTTCCATAATGTCTTATGGAAAAACCCGAATGAACTTTTTGACCAACCCAAAGGATACAGCTTTGTACCTATCCAAGGATAGGTATATTTTAAAATAAGGTGCTGCTAAGCAACCTTTCTGGAAAGGAGCCTCTCTGTCCATGCTCCCTGGAATTTGAACAGTTGTCTAGAAGAGTAGGGCCAGATCCTTTCACACATTCCCTTGAAATCCTAAAAAGGTAAACTTGAAATCAATCCTGTGGGCTAAGGTGGCCGAAACATATGTGAAAGAAATGAGAGAAGGTTTTCAAGCAATGAAAAGGAAGTGGTAGATGACTTTTTTCTCCTATATTGATGGAGACATTGAGGAAAGAACAATGGCGTATTTTTTAAAAAGCAACCAACAGTACATCCTTATTTAACTGTTATTTAACTTCAACAATGCCTTAGGTGTCAGAGACACATTTAGAGGAAGGGGAATCAAATTAAATTTCCAGGCTCAATGATTGCCCATGGAGCCTTGTAACCTGAAGACTCAACTGCCTCCTGAGTGGACTGTTTTTCCAGCCCACTGTGATTTTTTTTCTGAGACGTTTTGAGGGATGGGGGTAGCGGTATGGTGTTGAGATAAAGATAAAATTCACGAGTGTTTGTGATATATACACACTTCAATTGTTTAGAAATATTTGAATTGATCTCGTCAGAGGGAATGTGTTCTAAAATCAAAAACTCAGAATTGAATATATCAATATTCCAATCACCAAAATAAAGAAATTTAAAATTAATTCAGTGAGTTAATATTAAGTGCTGAGTGTTTAATAAAAGTCACTATGTTACATGCCATGGGGAATATGAATAAAGACGTGACATACATCCTTTGAGAACTGCCGCTCTTACTAATGTCCCAAACAGAGTCTAAAAAATAGAAGCAAATGAATGTTTATAAAACTTTAGTGGCTGTGTTTATATATACACATTGGTTTCAAAAATCTTACCAATGTCCAGTGCCGTCAAATAAGATTTTCTGTAAGAGGGCCCTTCTTATGGGAGATTAGACTCTAAGTCAGAGGAAAAATGAAAATGGTAAAATCCCATTTTGTCTCAAGTTGTGCATTCTTCTACCTCGTCATAACATAACCAACATAGCCAGATTTTCCTCTAGCAGTGGAAAAAAGCTGCTGATGCTTGCTAGGCCAGCAATAAGAGCTGGTTTGTGTTTAGGGCCCTTACTCAGCTCTGTCCTTGGACCTGGGTAAGAAGAACTCCTGTCCTGAGCCATGTATTTTAGACTGCCTCCCTAAATATCACAAAGTATTTTTTAAAAGAGTAAATAAGTGTATTAAAAATATATGACTGCTTCTTGTCACTTAGGATCCAGGGCTCAGTGCCAGTCCAGCATGATCCATTACCAGGGCTGGCTACATAATTTGTGGGGTTGAGTGCAAAATGAAAATGTCCCTTTTGCAAAAAGCAGGAAAAATTGTGAAAGATGCAAATGACGATATTCTCTGTCCTTCTTCCACTCGTGTCTCCCTCGCGTGACTTGGAACAATGTTTTTTAATTTGCTCCTTAATATCCCAAGTGAGGGAGTTTAAATTTTTAAATTATTAGCATGCATCTTACCATTCATCTTTATTTTGTACAATGTTAGCTGTAAATGTGAACGTCAGATCATTTAGCTTATAGGCAGGATTACTGAAATTACACATTCTGCATTGTGTGGCTCAATCCCAGGAGCAGGCCAGGAAAGACAAAACGCAAGCCAGAGGAAGAAAGAAAGGCTACTGCCCCCAACCACGGTTGCAGCCAGCTGAGGGAGAGCTTGGGATGGAGATACTGGCTGGGTAGGGACCCTCCTTCCTCTCCGATGGCATAGATGCAAGGGAATCTTGCATAAAGTATTCTTTCCCGGTAGTTCTGAGCATCCATAGTCTTGCTTTCCTTCCTATCCCCATTTATGGTTCTGAAAATATTTAAGAATAAGTGTGGTATTTTCAACAGTTGGCTCAGTAGGTGAGAGACATGTTCACGTTACTGAATGTTCATTTCGCTATTAAATTTGTAAAATGTAGGTCTAGATATAATGTGCATCGAATGTGATTGTGACTCTTTATATAGGCAGCTAGATGCAGGCCGACTGCTGGAAATGTGAATAGTCTTTTCATTAAAAAATTAATGACAATGAAATGTTCAAGCCTTTTCAACTTTACTTAAATACTTTCATTTAGATTTTAGATAAGCATGAATTATAATTTATATCATGTCTTTTCATTTTAACAGATTTTTAATATTTTAGAAGGATAATTTTGAAAACATGTATGCAAAAATAACTAACTTTCCTTTTTTTACATTTACTTTAATTTACATTTTTGTATATGAAGCATATATTTATATTTTACTTTGTGCTAGAACAATACCATAATGAAACAAAAATTTTGTGAAAATATTGTTTGTAACAATATAATTAGTGAAACAAAGAAAAGAATGATACATTTTTACAAGAAAAATGCATAATACTTTGTATATTGTGTATTCTTTACCTTATTACTCATCCAGATACCACTAGCCCATAAACAGGATATTCCTACATGCATAATAATAATTCCATTATCTTTGATGTTTTGCCTACTTTATATAAAAACAGTAGCTTTAATTACATTCATTTTTTAACTTTTGTCAACATGAAGGTATAATTTTCAAGGTTCAGTGGATAGGATTTTTCTACTTAACTCTTTATTAACTTGATTTATAACTTTCAAGTATTTAGGCATGGTTTACAGGCCTCTATCTGTAGTCTTGCCCTGGGCCTCAATTGTTTGGTGAAGAAAAAAAATCCCACTCATAGAAGAGAGTTTGCCTTTATGAATGGGACCAGTTGAGAGACTATAGATTCAAATGTCTCCCTTCCCAGGCTCACTCCAGGGTATGGACTCTTTGAACTTGGAACAGTTGATAAAATTACTTGCATTGCTAGATTGATTTTTCTCTTTGAGCAAACACACATAGTTGAATATTGTAAGTTAAATGTAATCATAATGCTACTCCACTCTCAGTCAGATGCTGAAATGAATAAATGGTTCATAATTAGTTAATTAGTTGTTTTATTAAAGTTAACAGGTTATGGCTTTGCTATAATTTTAGTGTTTTACCTTCATTCACCTAGTCATTCATTCAACACAACTTAATTGTTGGGCATGGAAGACACAAATACAAATAAGATATTCCATTTTTACTTTTGGCAAGATGCTGAAATAGACACTATGAATGGGTCTTTGCTACAAAATAGCTAGCCATACCTTTAATAAATTGAAATCTTTACAGAAAATAAGAGGAAGTTTCAACATGGCTTTCCAACTGTCAAAAACTGTGAAGCCTCTGAGACTTTACCCTGCTTTCCTGCTAACAAGTTGCCTGCCACAGTTTCGTGGACGCTGGTGGAAGACACGAAACACCCAGGTCAGAGACAATGCATATTATTACTCACAACACAGCAGGCAGCATGTGCTTCATGCTTTCATAAGTTTCCTTGTCCTCCAGGCCTCATGGGGTAGTGGAGCAGCCCAAGTGGATGCTGTATATGCAGTGGGTTTATATCCTAGCTGAGGAATGCTCAGATTAGGAAAACGCCATCTTTTAAAGGGATTACTAGCAAACTTGCTCAACTTTTACCCTAGAGGGAGAAACTATGTTTATTATTCTGGATAAATCTGCCCTTTGCACTAAATGGAAAGAGTATCTACATCCTCCAAGGCAGTTTGCTCTACAAAAATCCTTAAAAAGATAGTTCAGAACAAAAACTTCTACTCAGAGGACACACAGAAATGTGAGAGGTTCATGGATAATTTTCTTCCAACACCCACCAGAAATAACTTAAAACAAACACAAATAAAAGGTGAATGATGAGCAGTGAACAAATATAAAGTGGGTTTTCTATGTCTTTCAAAATTGGAAATAATCCTCTCAAACCTTACCCCTGCTTTATCAACTAAGTTTATGTAACATTCTAAATTCTTTGTTGTCATTTCAACAATCTTCACAGCATCTTCACCAAGGATATATTCCACTTGAAGAAATCATTTTGACCTCTCGCCATGAATCACAGATGTTTGTAATGGCTTCTAGAATGGTGACTCCTTTCCAAAAGATTTTCAATTCATTTTGCCCAGATCCATCAGAGGCATCATTATCTATAGCAATTTTGACTTACAAAATATATTTAAATAATAAGACTTGAAAATCAAAATTACTCATTGATTTATGGTTTACAAAATGTATGTTGTGTTAGCAGGCATGAAGACAACATTAATCTTGTTGCACATCTCCATCAGAGCTCTTGGGTGACCAGGTGCATTGTCAATAAGCAGTAACACTTTGAAAGAAATTTTTTTTTCTGAGCAGTAGGTCTCATCAATGAGCTTAAAATAGTCAGTAAACCATGTTGTAAATAGATGTGCTGTCATTTAGGCTTTGTTGTTCCATTTAGAGAGCACACAGAGTAGATTTAGCATAATTCTCAAGGGCTCTAGGATTTTCAGAATGGTAAATGAGCATTGGCTTCAACTCAGTCATCAGCTCTGTTAAACCCTGGGAAGAGAGGCAGCCTGTGCTTTGAAGCTTTGAAGCCAGGCACTGACTTCTCTTGAACTATGAAAGTCCCAGATGGCATTTTCTTCCAATAGAAGGCTGTTTGGTCTCCACTGAAAATCTGTTGTTTAGTGTAGCCACCTTCATAAATGGTCTGAGCTAGGTCTTCTGGATTACTTGCAGCAGCATCTCTATCAGCATTTGTTGCTTCCCCTTGCACTTCTATGTTATGGAGCCGTTTCTTTCTTTAAATCTCATGAACCAACTTCTGCTAGCTTCACACTTTTCTTCTGAAGCTTCCTCATCTCTCTCTTAGCCTTCATAGAATTGAAGAGAGTTAGGGCCTTGCTCTGGATTAGGCTTTGGCTTAAGGGAATGTTGTGGCTGGTTTGATCTTCTATCTAAAGCAGTAAAACTTTCTCTGTATAGGCAATGAGGCTGTTTTGCTTTCTCATCATTCGTGTGTTCACTGGAGTAGCACCTTTAATTGCCTTGAAGAAATTTTCCTTCTCATTCGCAACTTGGCTAACTGGCACAGTAAGCCTAGCTCTCTGCCTATCTCAGCTTTTGACATGCTTTCCTCACTAAGTTTAATCAATTATAACTTTTGATTTAAAGTGAGAGACATATGACTTTTCACTTGAACACTTAGAAACCATTGTAGAGTTATTCATTGGCCTAATTTTAATATAATTGTGTCTCAGGGAATAGGGAGGCCTGAGAAGAAGGAGAGAGGCAGTGGAGTAGCTGGTCATTGGAGCAGTCAGAACACATAAAACATTTATTAAGTTCACTATCTTATATGGGCATGGCTTGCATTGCCTCAAAACAGTTACAGAAGTTACCTCAGACGTCACTGATCACAGATCATCATAACAAATATATAATGAATAATGTATATAATAAATAATATATAATATTATATTATATATATAATATATATATATAATATATATATAATATATATAATATAATGTATATATATATATAATATATATATATATAATATATTTTTATATATATAAAATATATATATTTATATATATATTTAAATATATATATATAAATAATATAAATATATATAAATAAATATATATATTATATATATATAAATATATATATATATAAATATATAATATAAATATATATATTATATTTAAATATTATATAAATATTATATTTAAATATTTAAATTTAATATTTATATTTAAATTTAATATATTTAATATATATTAATATATTTAAATTAAATTAAATTTAAATATTTAAATTTAATATTTATATTTAAATATTATATTTAAATATAAATATATAATTATATATATAAATATATATATATATTTTTATATATATATATTTATATATATATAAATATTATATAAATAATATAAATATATATAAATAAATATATATATTATATATATATAAATATATATATATATAAATATATATATAAATATATATATTTATATATATATATAAATATATAAATTTATATATATATATAAATATATAAATATATATATAAATATATATATATATATAAATATATATATTATATATAAAATATATATATATATAAAATAAATATATATTATAATATATAATAAATAATAATGAAAATTTTGAAATGTGATGAGAATTACCAAAATGTGAGATAGAGACAAAGTGAGCAAATTCTGTTGGAAAAATATTCCCAATAGACTTGCTCCACTCAGATTTGTTGCAAACCTTCAATTTATTAAAAAAAAACCAGAATATCTGCAAAGGGCAATACAGAAGAGCAATAGAATGAAGTATGCCTCTATAACTTGTGTAAATCATGTGTTACAGGGTCCAGCACATAGAAATCACTCAATACCTAAAACTGAATTCTTTTTCGTGTTTCCTGGAGACTGTGGTTTAAGTTCCAATACTTAAGAGGTTTGACCTGAGAACACTCCCATTCTATGAGGAAAAAGATGATGAGATGGTGGATGTTAACTCAACTAGTCATTTCACAATATATGGAAGTCAAAGCTTTATGCCACACACCTGAAACTCATGCAGTGAGGCATGTCAATTACATCTCAGTAAAACAAGAAAGAATTGATGCTGCTATTTAAAAAAAAGAAAAAAAGGTCTCCATGACTTATTAAGAAATGATAGAACTGGATCTGTCCCTTCCTAAATGTCACCCTAATTTGTTGGGACTCCTGGGCCTCTCCAGTCTATGTGAGCAAAAGATGAAGAGTTTAGGAAACCATCTTAGAGGGTGATTCAACATGGCACAGATGAACTCAGCGATTGGAGGAGAAAAAAACTACATCATAGTGAGTTCACACAGTTCAGTAAACCAGTCACATGTTCTATTCTTATTACTATAAAGGTCAAAAGAATAGAAATTCCATGTCTAGAATCATAATTCTATCCATCCTAATATCATTCTGATGCCCTAATTTATATTCTAATATTAAGTAACAGTGTTTTCTAAGCATAATTTTTAGTTTTCATGGAGTATACCATGTTTTGTAATTTAGAAAGCACTTTAGCTTATATTATCTCATTTAATCCTAACATTTGATGCATTAGGTAGGGTTAAAAAGTTCTTAGTTTTGGTATTTTACACAGAATGAAACAATTTTCTAAGATACTGAGGTCATGCAACTGGAACTAGGCTGAGCTAGGATCCTTTCATCCAATATTTAGCAAATGCGTACTAAATATGATGACATGTCATACACTCTTTAAGATAGCAGAAGTACAGTGGTCAAGGTGACATACAAAATACTTAATTTCTTAGCACTTACATCCTGGTAGACGTAGATAGATGAAAAATAAATAACTAAACAAGGCTATCTCAGCTAGTTATAAATTCAATGAAGGGAAAAATCAGAGTACGTTATAGAAAGTGAACAGAGGCAGGGATGAGGGTCCACTTTGGGCTTGGTTGCAGGAGATTACACTGGAGCGTAGTCCTGAGTGAGGAAGAGCCAGCCACATAAAATACCTGGGGGAAGCATACTCCAGGCAGTGGGAACAGCAAGAACCACAGACCGGAGGTGAAAGTAAGTTTGTCCTTTTCAAGCAACAGAATGTAACTGAGCTTTAGTAAAGTAGGGTAAGAGTGTGAGGGAAGACTTAGGTGAGGAAAGCAAGGGCCAGGTCCCATAGGGCCTTGAAGACTTCGCGAAAGAGTTTGCATTTCATTTTCAGTGCAATGGGAAACGACTGGAGGGTTTTAAATTGGGGTGTTTACATTTCAAGAAGTCTTTCTTGTTGTATAGAGACTGATGTTGGGGAAAAAGAGTGTAGGCAAGGCGCCGTTTTGAAAGTCTTCTAAGCAAGAGATGATCCCGGGCTCCGGTGGTGGCAGCCAGACCGACTGAATGACTGGATGCCGGATTTAAAAACCCATTGTTGGATTGGAAATCTAGCGCCCCTTTCATTGGAACCCATGTGACTTCAAAGTTTCCAAACTTATCACCCAGCTCTGGTAGGACCTTGGCAACACAGCTCTCTCTCCCCCGCACTCCTGTGGTTCAATAACTTTGACCTTCGTCAATTCCTAGAAACTACCGAACACGTTCCTTTGCACCACCTTTTTGCTCTCACAACTGTCTTCTCATCCTTCAGGACTTAACATAAGAGATGGTCCCTAACTACCTTAGAGAATTATATAGTCCTCTCCTGCTCTTGTCTATCCCTTCTGATCCTTCCTATCAACCATCGTAATGTCTAACAATTTATCTGTTTACTTGTCTGTCTCTCTCACTAGAATATAAGCTTCTTGGCAGGGACTATGTCTTTCTTGTTCATAGTTATGTCCCACCACATTAGGTTTTCAGTCAACAGTAATAGCTAGCACTTCGGATCACTAAATATATGACAAAGAGTATCATGAGCACTTTACATATATTAATGTAATCCTCCCAATAACCCTGAGGTTGCATCTATTATAATTCACCTTTTATGGCCGAGAGAATTACAGGGTTGAAGGAACTTGCTGAAGATCCCTAAATTAGTGAAAAAGTGATTCTAGGATGTGGATACAGGCAGCCTCCCTCCTGAGCCTACAGTTTTGACCATTACCTTAATCTTCCTTCAGAATAATGGATAAATCAACAACGATGATACTTAATCCTCCCCTTAGCTCTAAATGATGTTTTAAGTGTATTTTTTAACATGGATAAATGAATGAATGTTGTTACGGATGAACAACAACAAAACCCAAATTGTTCTCAGCTCCACATATGCTTTTATTGAAATGACTCAACGGAAACGATGTCACTTTCCAGTTTCTGCTGCCTAAGATTGCTTTTTTTTTTTTTTACCCTTCGAATAATGGGGGGGGGCATGATGAATTTTGCTCCCACTGCTTCTTACCCTGTGCTTTCTATGGATCATGTGATGTTTTACATTTCATTGAGTTCTGCTACTTCTAAGCTGCCAGGTTCCCTGTCAATCTCATCTCTCAAATTCTTTGACCAAGTTATTGAGCAATCAAAAAAGCAACCTTGAAAAATATTTATAACAGAGTTTTCTCCATAGCCTGTTGGTTACAGACTGATTTACATGCTCAGTCATGACTGGGTGAGTCTTAGCCAGGTTTTCCTCATGTTTGTGGCCCCGGCACCCGGCACAGTGCTTGGTACACAGTGGAAACTCGATACCTATTTGTTCAATGAATAATGAACCCAGCATATGAAACCTATTAGATAATCTTGGCCATGTGTCTCATTTGGTGAAATCATATAAAATGCATCCAACTGAGCCTCTGCTACCTGCTTAGGTCCTGGCTGATAGACAAATCGTAGCACTGAAGACTTCTGGCAGGTGGGAACCATGGGGTGACTAGCTCTGCTGGTCTCCTGCTGGTCTAGCAACACCACATTTCCTCTCTGACTGTCTGGTCACCCACCTTTGCTCATTCCATGGCTGATGCCCTGCTCAGCTTCTCCAGCCTGACTCATGGCATGACCTGCTTTCCAGGCTCTGCGCCTTCCTTCTGGTTCCCAGACTCTGACGGACATTCTCCTTCCTGGCACCGAGCTTCTGTGGACAGATATCTGGGAACAACCCCACCTTGGCATGGCCTGGGGGATCTCAGTTTCCACCCCACCTTCATCCTGAGCCTGCCCCCCCCCGCCAAAAAAAAAGAATTACTCGCTGCCAGTGCTGATGGGTCTTATCCTAGGTTGTCAACCGCCAGATTCATCTTTGTTCTTACAACTTTTTGGATGCTTAAACGCCTTGTTTTTTTATTTCTCTTTTGGTCACCTTAATTCTCCCTTTCTTTTCTTATCTACAGTTTCATCAAACGTTTTGCCTGTCTCAGATACATATCCGACCAATCTGAAGACAAACACGAATGCCTCAGTGCGTCTTGAAAAGAAAACCTCCCTGGTGAGGGAAAACCTCCCAGAATTTCTCTGTGTTAAGAGTTGAAAACAATGCTTGGAACAAAAGTATGAAAACGAAGGCAGCTTTTCAAGCTTTGCAAAGGAGAAACAAAGTATGAACTGTATATACAACAAAAAATGTCCTTTAAGTTTTTTCTTTTTTTAACATATTTTTGGAGTATAATTAAAATGGTGTGTTAGTTTCTGCTTTATAACAAAATGAATCAGTTATACATACCCATATGTCCCCATATCACTTTCCTCTTGCGTCTCCTTGCCTCCCGCCCTCCCGATCCCACCCCTCTAGGTGGTCACAAACCACCGAGCTGATCGCCCTGCGCTATGCAGCTGTTTCCCACTAGCTATTTTACGTTTGGTAGTGTATATATGTCCATGCCACTCTCTCACTTTGTCCCAACTTACACTTCCCCCTCCCTGTATCCTCAAGTCCATTCTCTAGTAGGTCTGTGTCTTTATTCCCATCTTGCCCCTAGGTTCTTCAGAATTTTTTTTTTTTTATTCCATATGTGTGTGTTAGCATACGGTATTTGTTTTCCTCTTTCTGACTTACTTCACTCTGTATGACAAACTCTAGGTCCATCCACCTCACTACAAATAACTCAATTTCGTTTCCTTTTATCACTGAGTAATATTCCATTGTATATATGTGCCACATCTTCTTTATCCATTCATCTGTTGATGGACACTTAGGTTGCTTCCATGTCCTAGCTATTGTAAATAGAGCTGCAATGAACATTTTGGTACATGACTCTTTTTGAATTATGGTTTTCTCAGGGTATATGCCCAGTAGTGGGATTGCTAGATCATATGGTAATTCTATTTTTAATTTTCTAAGGAACCTCCATACTGTTCTCCATAGTGGCTGTGTCAATTTACAATCCCACCAACAGTGCAAGAGGGTTCCCATTTCTCCACACCCTCTCCAGCATTTATTGTTTCTAGATTTTTTGGTGATGCCCACTCTGACCGGTGTGAGATGATATCTCATTGCAGTTTTGATTTGCATTTCTCTAATGGTTAATGATGTTGAGCATTCTTTCATGTGTTTGTTGGCAATCTGTATATCTTCTTTGGAGAAATGTCTGTTTAAGTCTTCTGCCCATTTTTGGGTTGGGTTATTTGTTTTTTTGTTATTGAGCTGCTTGTAAACTTTGGAAATTAATCCTTTATCAATTGCTTCATTTGCAAATATTTTCTCCCATTCTGAGGGCTGTCTTTTCATCTTGTTTATGGTTTCCTTTGCTGTGCAAAAGCTTTTAAGTTTCATTAGGTCCCATTTATTTATTTTTGTTTTTATTTCCATTTCTCTAGGAGGTGGATCAAAAAGGATCTTGCTGTGATTTATGTCACAGTGTTCTCCCTATGTTTCCCTCTAAGAGTTTTACAATCTCTGGCCTTACATTTAGGTCTTTAATCCATTTTGAGTTTATTTTTGTGTATGGTGTTAGGGAGTGTTCTAATTTCAGTCTTTTACATGTATCTGTCCAGTTTTCTCAGCACCACTTACTGAAGAGGCTGTCCTTTCTCCACTGTACATTCCTGCCTCCTTTATCAAAGATAAGGTGACCATATGTGCGTGGGTTTATCTCTGGGCTTTCTATCCTGTTCCATTGAGCTATCTTTCTGTTTTTGTGCCAGTACCATACTGTCTTGATTACTGTAGCTTTGTAGTATAGTCTGAAGTCAGGGAGCCTGATTCCTCCAGCTCCATTTTCTTTTTCTCAAGATTGCTTTGGCTATACGGGGTCTTTTGTGTTTCCATATAAATTGTGAAATTTTTTGTTCTAGTTCTGTGAAAAGTGCTATTGGTAGTTTGATAGGGATTACATTGAACCTGTCAATTGATTTGAGTAGTACAGTCATTTTCACAATACTGATTCTTCCAAGCCAAGAACATGGTATATCTCTCCATCTATTTGTATCATCTTTAATTTCTTTCATCAGTGTCTTATAATTTTCTGCATACAGGTCTTTTGTCTCCTTAGGTAGGTTTATTCCTAGGTATTTTATTCTTTTTGTTGCAATGGTAAATGGGGGTGTTTCCTTAATTTCTCTTGCAGATTTTTCATCATTAGTGTATAGAAATGCAAGAGATTTCTGTGCATTAATTTTGTATCCTGCTACATTATCAAATTCACAGATTAGCTCTAGTAGTTTTCTGGTAGCATCTTTAGGATTCTCTATGTATAGTATCATGTCATCTGCTAACAATGACAGCTTTACTTCTTCTTTTCTGATTTGGATTCCTTTTATTTCTTTTTCTTCTCTGATTGCTGTGGCTAAAACTTCCAAAACTATGTTGAATAATAGTGGTGAGAGTGGGCAACCTTGTCTTGTTCCTGATCTTAGTGGAAATGGTTTCAGTTTTTCACCATTGAGGACGATGTTGGCTGTGGGTTTGTCATATATGGCCTTTATTATGTTGAGGAAAGTTCCCTCTATGCCTATTTTCTGGAGGGTTCTTATCATAAATGGGTGTTGAATTTTGTCAAAAGCTTTCTCTGCATCTATTGAGGTGATCATATGGTTTTCTCCTTCAATTTGTTAATATGGTGTATCACATTGATTGATTTGCGTATATTGAAAATCCTTTCATTCCTGGGATAAACCCCACTTGATCATGGTGTGTGATCCTTTTCATGTGCTGTTGGATTCTGTTTGCTAGTATTTTGTTGAGGATTTTTTCATCTATGTTCATCAGTGATATTGGCCTGTAGTTTTCTTTCTTTGTGACATCTTTGTCTGGTTTTAGTATCAGGGTGATGGTAGCATTGTAGAATGAGTTTGGGAGTGTTCCCCCCTCTGCTATATTTTGGAAGAGTTTGAGAGGATAGGTGTTAGCTCTTCTCTAAATGTTCGATAGAATTCGCCTGTGGAACCATGTGGTCCTGGGCTTTACTTTGTTGGAAGATTTTTAATCACATTTTCAACTTCAGTGCTTGTGATTGGTCTGTTCATATTTTCTATTTCTTCCAGGTTCAGTCTTGGAAGGTTGTGCATTTCTTAGAATTTGTCCATTTCTTCCAGGTTGTCCATTTTATTGGCATATACTTGCTTGTAGTAATCTCTCATGATCCTTTGTGTTTCTGCAGTGTCAGTTGTTACTTCTCTTTTTTCATTTCTAATTCTATTGATTTGAGTCTTCTCCCTTTTTTTCTTGATGAGTCTGGCTAATGGTTTATCAATTTTGTTTATCTTCTCAAAGAAGCAGCTTTTAGTTTTATTGATCTTTGCTATCGTTTCCTTCATTTCTTTATCATTTATATCTGATCTGATCTTTATTATTTCTTTCGTTCTGCTAACTTTGGGGGTTTATTGTTCTTTTTCCTCTAATTGCTTTAGGTGTATGGTTAGGTTGCTTATTTGAGATGTTTCTTGTTTCTTGAGGTAGCATTGTATTGCTATAAACTTCCCTCTCAGAACTTCTTTTGCTGCATCCCATAGGTTTTGTGTCATTGTGTTTTCATTGTAGTTTGTTTCTAGGTATTTTTTGATTTCCTCTTTGATTTCTTCAGTGATCTCTTGGTCATTTAGTAGTGTATTGTTTAGCCTCCATGTGTTTGTATTTCTTACAGATTTCTTCCTGCAATTGAAATCTAGTCTCATAGCGTTGTGGTCGGAAAAGATACTTGATACAATTTCAATTTTCTAAATTTACCAAGGCTTGATTTGTTACCCAAGTTATGATGTATCCTGGAGAATCTTCTATGAGCACTTGAGAAGAAAGTGTATTCTGTTGTTTTTGGAATGAATGTCCTATAAATATCAATTAAGTCCATCTTGTTTAAAGTATCATTTAAAGCTTGTGTTTCCTTATTTATTTTCATTTTGGATGATCTGTCCATTGGTGAAAGTAGGGTATTAAATCCCCCTACTATGATTGTGCTACTGTCCATTTCCCCTTTTATGGCTGTTAGTATTTGCCTTATATATTGAGATGCTCCTATATTGGGTGCATAAATGTTTACATTTATTATATCTTCTTCTTGGATTGATCCCTTGATCATTATGTAGTGTCCTCTTTGTCTCTTGTAATAGCCTTTGTTTTAAAGTCTATTTTTGTCTGGTATGAGAATTGCTACTCCAGCTTTCGTTTGATTTCCTTTTGCATAGGAAATCTTTTTCCATCCCCCCACTTTCAGTCTGTATGTGTCCCTAGGTCTGAAGTGGGTCTCTTGTAGACAGTATATATACGGGTCTTGTTTTTGTATCTATTCAGACAGACTAAGTCTTTTGGTTGGAGCATTTAATCCATTTACATTTAAGGTAGTTATCGATATGTACGTTCCTATTACCATTTCCTTAATTGTTTTGGGTTTGTTATTGTAGGTCTTTTCCTTCTCTTGTGTTTCCTGCCTAGAGAAGTTCCTTTAGCATTTGTTGTAAACCTGGTTTGGTGGTGCTGAATTCTCTTAGCTTTAGCTTGTCTGTAAAGATTTTAATTTCTCTGTCAAATCTGAATGAGATCCTTTCTGGGTAGAGTAATCTTGGTTGTAGGTTTTTCTCCTTCATCACTTTAAATGTGTCCTGCCACTCCCTTCTGGCTTGCAGAGTTTCTGCTGAAAGATAAGCTGTTAACCTTATGGGGATTCTCTTGTGTGTTATTTGTTGTTTTTCCCCTGCTGCTTTTAATATTTTTTCTTTGTATTTAATTTTTGATAGTTTGATTAATATGTGCCTTGGCATGTGTCTCCTTGGATTTATCCTGTATGGGACTCTCTGTGCCTCCTGGACTTGATTAACTATTTCCTTTCCCATATTATGGAAGTTTTCAACTATAATCTCTTCAAATATTTCTCAACCCCTTTCTTTTTCTCTTGTTCTTCTGGGGCCCCTATAATTCGAATGTTGATGTGTTTCATGTTGTCCCAGAGGTCTCTGAGACTGTCTTCTTTTCATTCTTGTTTTTTTATTCTGCTCTGCAGTAGTTATTTCCACTATTTTATCTTCCAGGTCACTTAGCTGTTCTTCTGCCTCAGTTATTCTGCTATTGATCTCTTCTAGAAAATTTTTAATTTCATTTTATTGTGTTCTTCATCACTGTTTGTTTGCTTTTTAGTTCTTCTAGGTCCTTGTTGGATGTTTATTTTATTTTCTCCATTCTGTTTCCAAGATTTTGGATCATCTTTACTATCATTATTCTGAATTCTTTTTCAGGTAGACTGCCTATTTCCTCTTCATTTGTTTCGTCTGGTGGGTTTGTGCCTTGCTCCTTCATGTGCAGTGTGTCTTCCTATTTTGCTTCACTTACTGTGTTTGGGGTCTCCTTTTCGCAGGCTGCAGGTTCATAGTTCCCGTTGTTTTTGGTGTCTCTCCCCAGTGCCCAAGGTTGGTTCAGTGGGTTGTGTAGGCTTTCTGGTGGAGGGGAGTAGTGCCTGTGTTCTGGTGGATGAGGCTGGATTTTGTCTTTCTGGTGGGCAGGTCCACATCTGGTGGTGTGTTTTGGGGTGTCTGTGGCCTTATTATGATTTTAGGCAGCCTCTCTGCTAATGGAAGGGGTGTGTTCCTGTCTTGCTAGGTGTTTGGCGTAGGGTGTGTACACTGTAGCTTGGTCATCGTCGAGTGGAGCTGGGTCTTGGTGTTGAGATGGAGATCTCTGGGAGATTTTCGCCGTTTTATATTATGTGGAGCTGGGAGGTCTCTTGTGGACCAGTGTCCTGAAGTTGGCTCTCCCACCTCAGAGGCACAGCCCTGATGCCTGGCTGGAGCCCCAAGAGCCTGTCATCCACACGGCTCAGAATAAAAGGGAGAAAAAAAGAAAGAAAGAAGATAAAATAAAATTAAATTAAAAAGTTATTAAAATAAAAATAAATAATAATTATTAAAAAAATTTAATAATAAAAAAGGAAAAGAAAGAAGAGAGCAACCAACCGAAAAAACAAATCCACCAATGGTAACAAGTGCTAGACACTGTACTTAAAAAACAAAAACAAAAACGGACAGACAGAACCCTAGGACAAATGGTAAAAGCAAAGCTATACAGACAAAATCACACACAGAAGCATACACATACACACTCACAAAAAGAGAAAAAGGGAAAAAAATATATATATCGTTGCTCCCAAAGTCCACCTCCTCAATTTGGGATGATTCGTTGTCTATTCAGGTATTCCACAGATGCAGGTACATGAGGTCGATTGTGGAGATTTAATCCGCTGCTCCTGAGGCTGCTGGGAGAGATTTCCCTTTCTCTTTGTTCTCACAGCTCCCGGGGTTTAGCTTTGGATCTGGCCCTGCCTCTGCGTGTAGGTCGCCTGAGGGTGTCTGTTCTGCGCTCAGACAGGACGAGGTTAAAGGAGCCGCTGATTCGGGGGCTCTGGCTCACTCAGGCCGGGGGGAGGGAGGGGCACGGAGTGCGGGGTGGGCCTGCGGCGGCAGAGGCCGGCATGACGTTGCACCAGCCTGAGGCGCACCGTGCGTTCTCCCAGGGAAGTTGTCCCTGGATCCCGGGACCCTGGCAGTGGCAGGCTGCACAGGCTCCCCGGAAGGGAGGTGTGGAGAGTGACCTGTGCTCACACACAGGCTTCTTGGTGGCGGCAGCAGCAGCCTTAGCGTCTCATGCCCGTCTCTGGGGTTCGCGCTGTTAGCCGCGGCTCGCGCCTGTCTCTGGAGCCCCTTTAAGCAGCGCTCTTAATCCCCTCTCCTCGCGCACCAGGAAACAACGAGGCAAGAAAAAGTCTCTTGCCTCTTCGGCAGCTCCAGACTTTTCCCCGGACTCCTTCCCGGCCAGCCGTGGCACACCAACCCCCTGCAGTCTGTGTTCATGCCACCAACCCCAGTCCTCTCCCTGGGATCCGACCGAAGCCCAAGCCTCAGCTCCCAGCTTCGCCCGCCCCGGCAGGTGAGCAGACAAGCCTCTCGGGCTGGTGAGTGCCGGTCGGCACCGATCCTCTATGCGGGAATCTCTCCGCTTTGCCCTCCGCACCCCTGTGGCTGCGCTCTCCTCCATGGCTCTGAAGCTTCCCCGCTCCGCCACCCGCAGTCTCCGCCCGCAAAGGGGCTTCCTAGTGTGTGGAAACCTTTCCTCCTTCATGGCTCCCTCCCACTGGTGCAGGTCCCGTCCCTATTCTTTTGTCTCTGTTTTTTCTTTTTTCTTTTGCCCTACTCAGGTACGTGGAGAGCTTCTTGCCTTTTGGGAGGTCTGAGGTCTTCTGCCAGCGTTCAGTAGGTGTTCTGTAGGAGTTGTTCCACCTGTAGATGTATTTCTGATGTATTTGTGGGGAGGAAGGTGATCTCTGCATCTTACTCTTCTGCCATCTTGAAGCCCCTCCATGTCCTTTTATTTTGAAAGTGGTCACTTTCTAGAGATTGTTCTTATTGTATTTCCATTTTTTCATTCTGCTAACTCTCTAATGCCTTTTTTCTTCAAAAATATAATATTCCCAGGACAGTGGTATACAGTTTGAAAAAGTTTGCCTTGTGTGCCCCCAGCATCAGAACCAAAGCCAATGGCATTTTCTACTGAGGAAAGTCATCTCTTAATTATTTCTGTCTGGATTATCTACTGTTTGTTTGTTCTAGATTTCCTTCTCCAAAACCCAGCTTGTGCCAGAACATCTCCAAGTTCCATCAACTCCTCTAGTCTAGTTCTTTTTTCTCAAAAATAATGAGAATTAACTCTGAGATTAGCTTAACTAAAAAATAATTGGGTAGGTTGCTCTACAGAAAAATGAATTTCACAGAGTAACATGAAAAAGAGAGGAATCATTTTGGATTCTCTATTATTATTATTACAACTACCATCACTAGTACTCTGATTATTACTTGGTCACATGACACTTTAAGACAGACCCCACCCTTTATTTTTCTGTAACATCCAGCTGAGCCAAGCACCATTTTGGAACTCTCTTTTTAGTTAATTCAGAGGCCATAATTCTCCTAATGTTGAAAAATTATTTGGAACAAGGCTATTTCATAGCCTTGCAAGGTTTGAAGAGATCTTCAAGTTTAACCTCATACAACCACCATCAATTGTTCTGGTGTCCTCTCTGATGTTCCTGCCAAGAGGGTGGTCTGGCCTCTGATGGAACACTTTGGGGATGGTCTGTTCTCTGAAACACTAGGAGGTCCTCTCTTTGATCATCTTTCACCTCATTCCTGGAGCCATTTTAATTTTACTGTGGTTGGGTGGCGGAACACTCCAAAAGGATTGAAGGTAAGACTTGTCAGACAGGCCAGCCAAATCCAGTTGCAAAAAGGCAATTTGCTGTTGCTGGAATTAGTCCAGCACAGATACCATTCATATTAATAGGGATCTTTTTGAATTCAAATCTTATCTCCATGAGCCAGGGAGAACATCCATTGTTCTCCTGTTGTAAGTTAACAGCTTTGCATACTTTAGAAGCAATGAGCCTAAACAAAAAGGAATTTTCCTCCAGTAGTTTGTGGCCAGCAGGAGCTGTAGTGCATACCGTGTGCAGAAGAAATTTACTGGATTTTAGAGCAAGTCTCTCTGTTGCTTATTGCTTATTTTGTTACTCTGAGCTCCTCTCCTGTCCCAGTACTAACCCTTAGCTAATGTTAACCATTAGGCAAGGTAGAATTTCTTTTCTTAAGCAACAGCTCATACTTAATAACTGTCATGACAAATAACTTTGTTCTATTATACTAATTACTCAAAGGAATGTGTAGCTTTCTTGTATTTTAAACGTTCTGTTTCTCATATAATTAGCTTGTTAAAAAAGCTACCCTTACCTGTAACAGGATGTGGTCATTTGGGGAAGCATATCTTGCATTTACAAAACATATTTTGATATGAAACAAACCCTTCTTCCTCTCTTGCTGTTTTATATCTCACAGGTCAGAATTATAAAGAGGTAGCATTTAGAAGTAAGAACACTGATGAATGAACAGCCACTGAATTCGTCTTTGGGAGGATGGAGTTTGGGGACTCTTAGCTACTCACGGCACAGTAAGTCTAGTGGTCCCCGAGCAGGACCACAGAACCACAGGCTTCCAGAGTATTAGATGCTGGGCGTGATCATCAGCCTCGTGACTCATTCACGGGTGAGCTGGAATGGGGTGATCCAGGCAGGAGAGAACTTTAAAGAGAAGCAAAACTGTAGCCAAATGACTAGCAGGGCCCTGGAGTGCTGGGAAACCCAGTCGTCTGTTGGACTTCCCTCCCCCAAAAAAGGGCTTGTTTGTTAAAAAGGCCCCAGGCATTAAGTTTAGGTACAAGATTGGACACATCTGGAAGATGTAATTACTGAGCCTGCAATTAGTAAGCATGGTATTAACACACATGGAACAGATTCATCTACTTTTCTTACACCTTCTGGGAGAGTTCAGCCTTTCAAACTTAGGTCTTAACTTTTCATTTGGGAAAATTGGTAACCATTCAATTGTTCGTTAGAGGTGAATTCTCATTGGGTGATGGAATGTGGCTCCTGTGGAAATGATTTAATTTGATCAGACCCCTAAATTTCTAAGCCCTCCAAAAGGTGATTTCTTGAGACACAGAATGTTCTCTGAGTGTGTTCCTTGACTGCAGAGCACTGTAATACGAATCATTGTACTCTAATTATATTTCAAATAATGTTAGTCTATGAGTGAAGCAATTTCTGTTTAAAAATGTTGCCCTGAGTGAAAGTCCACTGGTGATCTTTCTAGAAGATTGAAAGAAAACAGAACTCAGAAGTTTATACATACATATAAATATATGTATAGGTATAAATTCCAGAATTTAATCTATGTAGAAATTAATATAATTATATAATTGTATATATATACTTATATAAATTCATATACATTTCAGAAAAAATATATGTGTGTTTATCTTTGTAGGTCAAAACTGAAATCTCCATCTAGATATGCATTATTAGTATTTGACTGCCAGGCTTTAAGGGTTTAAGAAGAGGTAGGAAGGGGGGACATCTATGAAAAAAGGCTGTTCTCATGCCATTTTCCAGTCTGGTTGGAATTCAAAAGTATCAGAGTTGGTGAAAAAAACCAGCCTTCTTCTCAAAGGTTTCTTGGCCAAGTTTTGATACCCCAAGAGGCTGAGGAAAACATCTGACCTTCTGGACACATACCACACTATCCAAACCTTTTTAGGCCAACCCATCACAGGCAATGGCCTCAACAAAACAGGCAGTACCTTAAGCAAACAAGACAGGGAGACTCTAAAGACAGGCAGCCTTATACTTTAGTTCCTGTAAGAAATGGTCAACTCAAAAATGTTTTCTTTTAACGGAGTTAAAAATAGTTGAAGCTGAAATAGCTCATCCTATGAAACACTTCAGAGTAAAATGTGTGCTTTACTTTTTTTTTTCTTTTTCTTTCTTTCCTTAAAAAATGTGTTGGCATTAGACAAGTCGGGCCGGAGCAGCCAGGATGGAATGTTAACCATGCCACCGGATGGCAAATTGGAGAGGAACACGCCTTTCATCTGAATTATAGGCTGGATAAGGAATGCACTATATTCTCTGCTATGTATGAGCAGGAGAAAACTTTCCCAGGGTATTTTTCTTTTGCATTTCTGACTCTTATTGGATTGGAAGCTGGTCCATGTGACCCAGCGGGGTCCATTTTCCATAATAAGGCTAAAAATATGCCAGAAATGTTTTCTTTAGCACAGTGTCTGAGTGTCAAACATGAAAGCGACAGAACTCCTTTTCCTGCAGATTCAATTTCACCTTTTCCTGGAGAAAGTTCCACTGTTATCCTACCATTCTGTCCCAGTGTTATTTTTTTGATAGGCTCCATCACCTGGCATGTAGTCCCAAATGGAATAATTGTAGAAATGTATTCGGTGTCCCTGTAAACTACAGATTTTGTTCTCTCTCTATAGTTATGTCTCTAATGACTCACCTTCAGTAAATCATAGCCCTCAAAATGTTTTTTCCTGTAATGGGAATGCATTGTCACTGAGTCACGCATATCCTTAAACCAGGTCTGTTATGATCAGTGAATTGCATCTAGGATTAAGGGGAGTCCAGGACTGTAACAGAGTCTATCTAACTGGATATGAAAGGATAATAAAGTGATCAAGAGCATGTACTTTAGTCAAGAAGAATTGGGTTGAATCAATTGATAGCCATATAATCTTTGGTAGACTTTATTTCCAAACTTTTACTTCTTCTTCTGCAAACTGGGTATAGAAAGTTGTTGAAAAACTTCTGATGTGTTTAGCATAGTGCTGGGGCTATTTTAAGAAAACCTGTAAACTTGGTCTCATTTCTAATTGATTGACTCAACTAACCAGAAAAGGAGTTCATAATTCCGTGGATAAAAATGCTCTCACTATGATTAGGAATATTGTTCCCGTCACCTGATTCCTGGGTATGCCTGTCATTCAAGCAATTTAGACCAGTGGTTCTCAAACGGAGGCAACGTTGCTCCCCCAGCAGACGTTTGTTTTTGGCTGCCATACCTTTGGTGCGGTGGGGATTACTGGCATCTAGAGAGCAGAGGCCATGGATGTTGCTAAACATTCTATCATGCACAAGGCAAAACTCCCCTCAGCAACGAGTTGTCTGGACTGAAATGTCAGTCATGCTGAGGATAAGAAACCCTGGAATACATTTTTCAGAACAAAAACTTTAAGGTCTATTGTTTGATCTGGAAAGCTACCACAGGAGACATTCAAAGAAGCAAACCCATTACATTTCTCTCCCTGCCTCATCTATTCCAGGAACAGTTTTGAGCTCCTACTAAGTTCAGAGCCACTTTATTGGTGGTTGAAATATAGTCTGGATTTCTGAAGCCCATGTGCTTCTAAAGAGGCCGTGATGCTGGGTAATGGGTAAAGGACAGATGGAGGAATTAGCTAAATCCTCCTGATGGTAAATGCATGCATTTAATCCTAGAGATTAAATATAAATGAGAAACAGCTTTCGATGGTTTAGTATCATTCCTAAGACTAAAGGAGAATTTTCCAAACTAAATTCATCTCCACAGCAAGTTGATATTTTTACCGATTTAAGAGGTTTTTACTAGCTTGCAGTAATATGTAGAAACCAGCCTGTCTACAGAATAGTTGCTACTTTTCCCAGTCCAGGCATTGCCAGATGCCAGGTATGAAGAAGGTCAGCTTCAAGGCTCACAAAAATGATATTCATTTCAAAGAAATTCAAAGTCTTGTTTTCACTGAATTCAAAAATTAAAGTTAAAATTTTCTTTTTTAATTCAATAAAAGTATTTTGTCTTAGCCTCCCATCTTTTAAAGCTCTGAATCTTACTTTACTTTGCAGGAAGTGTTATCTGCTTCTGTCAAACTGCAAAGAGGCTGGTTTCAATTTAGAGATCTAACTGTATATGTAATCACATACATTAACCAATAACGATTTATAGTGTACATTTTTCTCCACATGTTTGTAGTAAGTGCTTTCAAGATTATTCCACTTTCTTCCTCACTGCCCATGCTCTAGAAGTATTTGTCATAATTTGCTTATGATGGCTTCTCTCTGATTTCCCCAGAGTAAAAGTTCACTCAAATCACCACAGCCAACTAAGGTGGTTCCATAATCAGAGGAATAAATGAGTCCAGGCTCCTGTCTCTTGAGGTCTGTTTATGGTTCATGGCAAACTGAAAAGTTCTCAACCACTTATTATTTCTCTCCTTGGCCCTGAGAAATTATTTTGCTTGTGTTCAGGTTAAATTTTTATCAGTACTAAAATTGTTGGTGTTGTGATTGGTTGATGATTGATTAACACTAGAAAAAAATTAGAAAAGTTTAGTATAAAAATATCTATAGAAAGCTACACCGCACTTTGGTAAATTAACTTAAGACCATGCACAGTTAATAAAGACTTGACAGTGGAAAGGACTTGATAAAGGGGATCCATAGATTCTAGTTTTACTCCCAGATGCAAACTAAGTAAGTTCACTTAGTACTTCTAAGTGTCCGGTAACTCGTCTAATAAAAGTGGATGGATTGAACTTCATGATTCCCTTTTAATGCTATCATTCAACAATTCAGTTGAAAATAATACTTTATTCCAAGTGTGTGATATTACACAGAAAAGAGGTCTATAATTAAATTTAGGGCACATGGGGCCACTTGGTTAAATAGTCAATTGTTTCTTAGCAAAAATACCAAGAAGGGCTCTGTGATCTATAAATATCCATCATATTCATAGCTCTGTTTCAGAAAGCTGCCTCTGGTGGCTTCTTCCACATATGCTGAGATTCTTGCCACGTGAGTTCATCGCCCTGATCATAGGTGATTTAGCCATGGAAGCACCTGATACAAAGGCAACAATGTATATTTTGGGCAGTGGCTCCTAACATGCCCTAATATATCTCTTCTATACTGTAAAGTAAATGGCTGAGCCAATCCTTGAGAAGTTTTTTATGAGGGGAAGTCAGCAGATAGTAGAGTGGCGGGGAAACCAAGAGAAGCTTAGGAAAATGGCAATAAATAGAAGGCATGAGGCATCCAATGCCATAAGAAAACAGAATCCATGGAGGAATAAAAGCCTGAGGCAATATTTGCTATAAGTAAACAGAAACCCTCTAGTGCCAGTTCCTGTCTAGCCACAAGAGATATATTCAGAAAAGAGACACACTTGGAAACATATATTAAAATCCAAACCAAATTTTTTGGGTTGTGAAATCATCATGATTCACAGTATTCATAACATTAAGAAGAATTAAAGGAGAAGAAAATAATGGGCTTTTCTCAAGTGGGATGCATTGTAAACAAATGCTAGTTATGTGTCTATGAGCAAGTTTGATCTAGAGTCTCTGCTGGTGCCTGTACAGTGTGCCTTGATTTAACTTTGACCTTGAGTTCCATGAAGGTTGAATTGTGTTTCATTTAAGTGTGGTTGTATCATCTCTAGGTGGTAAGTGCTAGAACTTTGATATCCCATATTGTTCCTCTCCCTCCCCCATCCCCCTGCCCTTCTTCTTCTCCTTCTCCTTCTTCTTTGTCTCCTTCTCCTTCTCCCTCATGTCTTATATATGTCTTTTTATGCTACATATATCCAGAAGAGGTGAACCGTCCCTCATACCTCTCTGCATTCCCACTGACAGCCTGTTAAGGTGCTTCACACATAGTAGAAACTCAACAAATATTTGCTGAGGCAGTGATGAGGTGACAGAGAGTAGAATTACTTTTTCCAAACACGCACCATTTAGTTAACGCACTTTATGGAATGCTAAAAGTTATTTTTATTTTTCTTTCTACATCTTAAAAAAGTTTGAAAAAAATGTATGTGGACTGGACATATGAAACATTCCCTGGAGTATCCTGGCTCTGGTTACCTAAAGTCATGGCTGGGTCATGCATTCACCGGAGGTCAAAGCTTAGAGAATGCAGCTTTGAAGCTGCTCTGCATCAAGGTGTAATTTCAAGTTACTAATAACTCAGGAACACTTGATCTCTTTCCTTATTCTTGCCCAGATGAGTCATTTTCTTGGTAGTTTACCTTGAGCTCCTCCTATTTATACACAGCGGACTAGCTGGCATGGAAAATTGTGCGCATCTGTCTTTCGTATTGAAACATATAGCTTTATGTATTTTCTTCCTCTCCATACTATTCTTTTTCTCAGTGGTACGTTTCTCTAGTCCCATTGTCTTTGCCTAAAACTAGGGAAATTTCTTCCAGGGTGAGTTTGTCCTAGATCTATCAGGAAGTTGGGGTCTGTACCTTTGACTGAATTTATTATATAAGAACAAAATAAATAACAAAAAGACTCACTGCATTGTTTCCCAAAGAATGATCCAGAAGAATTTCCACTTTTCAGAGCCTCATTTGTTTTCTAAATCCCCGAAGAGAGATTTGACTCAGCAAAAAATGAGTTTTGAGCCTTCTTCAGCAGCAGCAACGGCAGCTGAGCTGTGGATCTTGGCTCTAGGACTGGCCTAGTTATTCAGCAGATACTGTCCCAGCCAAGCCCTGGAACGGCCTTTAGCCACTGCCACAGATGCTGCCTACCAACTGTTGCCTAGGTGAGGAGAGCCTTGGCCATATATCCTGGCACCCTCTCCTTCCCCAAATCTGCCTGATTCATTTGTTCACACCACACCTTCAGAGTGGAAGGTATGATTGCTTGCCTTCTTGCTTGCTTATTTTTTCCTTTTCTCCCTTTCTCTCTTTCTTTTTTGACCTCGCAAGTAATCCAGCTAAAAAGTGGAATTAGAGAAGGCACCCATGGATCACCAACGCATAAAACAAGAAAAACTACTGCTGCTTATTTAAAACTGTTTTGGGTTCTTTAAAATTTCTTTCACTTTATCATTTTTTTCTAAGAGCATCTTGGGTTTTGAGCAACAGTTTGCTTTTTGTAGTTTTGACTTAAAGATTTGTCTTCTCTGAGTCTATGTAGTTGTAGGAGAGGTAATTGGTTAATAAATGGTATGACACACACACATAAAGCTGTGTGACACAAACTCAGAAGCCATTAAGAAAAGATTGATAGATGTGACTACATAAAAATAAAAATATTCTGCATGGTTAAAAAAAAGGAAAAAAAATAGAAAACACTGTAGGTAAAGTCAGAGAACAAATAAAATAGGGAAAATGCTTGAAGCTCATTTCTCAGGCAAAGGACTAATTTCTTTAATATATAAAAAGCTCCTGCAAATCATCAAGAAAAAGATCAAATCTTTAGTTTAAAAATTGTAAAATATATAAATTGAAACTTCATGGAAGTGAAATTAAAATGACTTCTTAATGTATGAAAAGATGCTCAAACTCACTCATAATAAAAGAAATACAAATTGAAATAAATTCAGATACCAGTTTTTGCTTATCAGACCCAAGTGTGAGCCTACACTGTGTTGGCAAGGCTGTGGATGATCAGGCACTTTTATACAGTGCTGGGGGTGAATATAAATGGTTAACACCTCTAAGGAAGCAATTTGGCAGAATCTATCAAAATTATAAATGCACACATATGTTGACTCAGAAATTCTACTTCTAAAAAAATTACCCTAGGCATATACTCACCCCTGTGTGAAATGGCACATATATAGGGCAATTCGTTCAGGCAAGAGATTTTAGACAACCCAAATGGAATATTATTAAGCTGTTAAAAAAGAAAGGAGGCTCTTTGGGTACTGACATAGAAAGCTCTCCAAGAAATATTATTAATAGAAAAATCAAGGTGCAGAACAGTGTGTATAGTATGTTCCCATTTGTAGAAAAAGAAGAAAAAATTAGAGACTGATACAGAATATGTATTTGCTTATATTTGCATAAAATAACTGGATGGAGGATGCACAAAAATTCCCACAAAAGGTAATAAAATGGCTGTAGCATTTAAAAATTTGTATGCTAGGGCTTCCCTGGTGGCGCAGTGGTTGAGGGTCCGCCTGCCGATGCAGGGGACACGGGTTCGTGCCCCGGTCCGGGAGGATCCCACATGCCGCGGAGTGGCTGGGCCTGTGAGCCATGGCCGCTAAGCCTGCGCGTCTGGAGCCTGTGCTCCACAACAGGAGGGGCCACAATGGTGAGAGGCCCGCGTACCACACACACACACAAAATTTGTATGCTATGTGAATGTCTTTCCTAATTAAAAAATGAATAAATAAGATTATTAGGAAAGAATGTGTCTTAAGGCGGTAGTACTTGAGACTACACACCAGCAAGGTGGTCTATAGCATGTATCATCTGAAGCGCCGGTTGCATCATCATTTCTTTTTGTCTTAGTTCAGGCTGTTATGAGAGACTATCATTGACTGGGTGGCTTAAAGAACAAACATTTATTTCTCACAGTTCTGGAAGTTGGAAGTCCAAGTTCAAGGCACTGGCAGATCTGGTATCTGGTGAGAGCCCGTTTTCTGGCTTTCAGATGGTTGTTTTTTCATTGTTTCTTCACATGGCAAAGACGATTTGGGGGTAGAGAGAGAGAAGGAGCTCTCTTGTGTCTCTTTTTATGAAGGCACTAATCCCATTCATGAGGACTCCACCTTCATGACTTAATTACCTCTCAAAAGCCCTACCTCCTAATACCATCACAATGGGGAGTTAGGATTTCAACATTAGGATTTTGGGGGGACACAAACATGTAGTCCTTACACATACCTTCTTTCATATTCTACCTTTAAAATTTTGCCCTTGCTTTCCTCCAATTCTCATTAATTTTCTAAATATATTTCTACTTCTAAATTTCCTTCATTTATTATTCTTTTGACCTACACATACATTTATTAGCCTGCTCAGAGCTTGAATAGCATTAAACACTATTTGTAAACTTCATTGAGACAGGCGGCTGAGTGAGTTTTTAAGCCTGGAGACCTTATTCTGAGAATCAATGGAGACAAGAGTGTGGTTTGACTTATAAAGTAAAATTAAACATGAACAAAAGATTTAATCAAGCAGATCACTTACTGCCCAAGGAAATTTTCTTATAAGTACCTGGGCTTAAGCCAGGTATGCTGCTCAGGTCTAAACAAATTGAGAAAACCTTTCAGTTCACGTCTTATTCTTTAGAAGTTTTGCAGAGCTGCCACTGAGTAATAAAAGAAGATTTATGGGTGGTCAGTTAGTTCCAAGTCACCATGACCAGGAAAACTCTAGCAACTAAGAACAACTTACTAAAAATGTGACCTTATTCAAATCACTAAATCTCCCAGAAATCCCAGCATCTTCATTTGTATGATTGGGATGTTTTTGAGAGACCAAATAAATTATCAGTATGGATGACAGCAATAACCACTGTGGTAGCCGGTCTCCAAGGGGGCCCCCAATGAGCCCTACTTTCTGGTACTTATACCCTTGTGTCACCTCTCCCACATTGGACCAGTGTTGTCCTGTGACAAGTAGAGTATGGCAGAGGTGGTGGTATGTCATTTCTGAGGTTAGGTTATAAAAGTTCTTTGTTCTGTTCTCTCTTTCTCTGTCTGTCGGTCTCTCTCTTTCTCTAGGAGAAGCCAGTTGCCCTATTGTGTGCAACTTTATTGAGAGGCCCACATGGTGAGGCACTTAGGCCTTCTGCCAGTGGTCACATGAGTCAGCTTGGAAGCAGAATCTCTAGCCTGGCCAAGCTGTCATATGGTTGTAGCTCTGGCCAATACATTTGAGTACAATCTTTTGAGATACTCTAAGACAAAACTACCTTGTTAAGCTGCTCCTGGATCCCTGCTCCCCAGAGACTTTGTGACATAAATGTTATTTTAAGTTGCAAAGTTTTGGGGTAATTTGTTACGGTGCAATAGATAACTCATACAACTCACATATCACCAGCAATAACTCACATATCACCAGCAAGAATAACCAGTCAATCTCTTTGCTCCTTTTTTTTTTTTTTGCTTTTCCATACCTTTTAACCATTTTTACAGCTGTTCACACGACAATCACATTTCCACTTAAAAAAACATTGTTACAAAGATGCACAGAGAAAAGAGGAAAGCAAAGGAATAAACTACAAGCAATTACATAAGTGATACTTTTGTGATCTGACATTTTGTATCTCTTCTCTTCTTCATAGAAAGAACCTCATGGTGTTACTAAGGTCTAGATTTGGGTACAGTGATTCCAGTGGAATGATTGCCTTCCTGACTCACCATTTAGGTACCTGAGGCTATATCATCCACTAATTCAAACACTTGTCACCTCTGCCATGTTGTCCTGATTAATTACCACTCCTGGCACCCGATGCACGAGTCTCATGGGCAGCTACTCAGAAGACCAAGGTCCCTGATGGGAACAGGTATTCTGTTTTTATTGCCGCTGATAGTGAACAATTGCATCAGATTTGTTGCCTTGATTCTGATTCAGATGGTTTCCATGAATTGTATTCAGTTTTAACCTGCAACAGCCCTTCCTAGAACACACACAAGGACTGAGAAAATGGAGAGCACTAACAAACTCTCATCACTTACACCTCAGTCCTGAAACACTTCTTCCATCAACCTGATTCCTTACCTTCTAGCCTTTTTTCTTACCATTTGGGCCCCTATCTTATCTCTGTTTCCCTAATTCTTGTTTTCTGTCCTTCAGGTCACCTTTGATAAACATCATACTTTGTTTCGCTTGGTCCTGTGATCTTTTCCTCTTGGTGCTGCCTCATTGGTAGAGATTTGGCCATAGTTTACTCTGTTACTTATTCCAGAGCCCCTTGTATACAATGCTGTCAGTCCCTAAATATAGACTGCAGTTGTTCTCAACCGTGGTTGGCATAAAAATCACCTGGAGAGTTTGAAAAAATATTCAGATGCCCAGGTCCTATTCGAGACCAATTCAATTAGATTATCTAGGTATAGGGCTCAGGCGTGAATATTTATTAAAAGCTTTCCATTTGATTTTCATGAGTAGCCAGATTTTAAAAGCAATAATGTGCAGCCAGTTCCATTGCTGTACCCACTAAACGAAAACCATCTGGGAACCAGATTCACACTCAGTGGCCAGTTTTTGACCTCTGACTAGAGGATGAGTTGACAGGCTTGCTGGGAAGCCCAGGGGCTTTGTTTGTGTACTTCCACAAGATGCTCCAGATGGGTAGAGGAAACAGTGAGCAGAGAATTCAGAAGCAATTAGCTAGTGCATATGCTTTCAGGGCAACCCTGCTCCAAGAGGACATCTGATAACCTGCAGATAATTAAAAGTTTATGATGAACAAACCATTGCTGAAAGATGGCATCGTGCACATCTGTTGTTTAGAAAAAACTGTTGCGGAGTTTTTGACTTGGCACTAGGAATCTCAAACCATGGCTAATGATGTTTTCCTCTGACAAATTCTGTTTGTGCACGTGGAGATTCAAGATAGGATGGGTGTTAAAGCTATGAGAAAGAAGGAATTAGGAGCTTGCCATTTTTGGGGAAGAATAAAACTACTGCTGTCTCCATATACAATTCTTAACCTAAGCATATGAATGGCCATATCTTTTGGCAGCTGTTAGATATAGATATGACATTGAGAATATGGATCTGATCTTTCAATTAGTGTGCACAGAAAGATTCTCAAGATGAATAAAATATCATTTTAATGAACTTTTCAAATTTATCTCCTCTAACACATTTATATTACGACAGCAATTTTAAGGGATGCTAATATGCAGAGCAAATGCTTTTTGGATTTCTTTTCACATTTTAACATATCAGTTTAAGATCTTTTAATATAGCCACCGTCACTGCTCTGTTGACTAATTAATGGAAATGGTATTGATAATCTTAAAAAATTTAAAAGTTAGTTCTATTCATAAGCTAGATGCATGGGTATGGGCTAAACTCCATCCATAATCTTGATAAAGAAAATTTATATATTGAATATATAATGAATATATTGAATGGACATGAATATTGATAAAACAAATTCAGCATTTGAAATTGGGAGTTCTTAAACATTTACCAGTATTCCAGGCTCATTCTGACTGATGGTCCAGCTGACTGGGGGGTGGGAGCCCCTAGTGGGGCACAAGGAGTCTGTCTGTCCTGAGAGGTACCAGCCTGTAGAGGCACACAGACCTTCTTTTGGATCCTGGCTTCAGCACACACAAGTTACGTGACTCTAAGCAATCACTTCCCCCCTCACGCTGAGTCTCCAAAAGGAAGGTTGTAATATCTGCTTTCCCAAGTGATTGTTACAGTCAAATATTGTGAACGTAAAGCACACACCTGCTATTTACTGAGCTCTCCCTCTGAACAAACACGTCATTAAGTGCTGAGGGGAAGAAGGAGAAGTATAAAGCATAATCGTTGTCTCCTAGCAGCTGACAGTATATTTGGGACAATAAAATACAAAGAACCAAAAGTTAACTAATTAAAAGCACAAGGTATTATTTTTTAAATGTAAATCAACACACATTATCTCACACATTGTCTCACGATCACTGTGGGTCAGGAATCTGGGTCTCACAAGGCTGCAATCGCAATGTCAGTTGGGCTGTGTTCTCATCTGGAGACTTTACTGGGAAAGAATCCACCTTTAAGCTTACTCAGGTTGTTTGAGAATTTTTTCCTTGTGGCTGTAGGGCTGAGGGCCAAGGACCTCAGCTTCTTGGGGGTTTTCAGGGGCCCTCAGCTCCTAGAGGTTATATGCAGTTCCTGCCATGTGGCCCTTTCCACAGCCCCTCTTACAACATGGCAGCTCGCTTCTTCAAAGCCAATGAGGGATAATGTCTTTAGAGTGAGTTTGCTAGCATGACAGAATTTTACATAATGCAACATCATCCTGGGAGTGACAGCCCATCACCTTTGCCATATTTGGGAAGAAGCAACAGGTGCTGCCTACACTCAAGGGGAAAGGGATCACACATGGGTATAAATACCAAAAGGCAGGGATGATTGTGGTGGTGGGGGGGTCTGTCCAACATAGCTGTGTTCCAATAAAACTTTATAAAAACAAATGACATAATCATTAGATGCTATTAAAGTATACAAATTCAGATGAAGATATTTGTCTTTTATAATCTCATGTATCTTGCATGTCATAAGCCATGAAATTTCCTTTTATTAAATAGATCTTCTCACCCTCACCTTATGTGTAAAGATATGTGATTTAACTTAATCCTCAAAATGACCATTAAGAGATATCATTTGATTGATAAGAAGTAAGCTAAAAGATGTGTCTTAACTATGAGGCACATAAATACTCTATGTAATGAGTCAGAGATTCTGAATATGAGTCAACCAAATGCTATTTGTAGTACAGGTGGGATTAAGAATCTGTATGTTGGGCTTCCCTGGTGGCGCAGTGGTTGAGAATCCGCCTGCTAGTGCAGGGGACACGGGTTCGAGCCCTGGTCTGGGAAGATTCCACATGCCGCGGAGCAACTGGGCCCGTGAGCCATAACTACTGAGCCTGCACGTCTGGAGCCTGTGCTCCGCAACAAGAGAGGCCGCGATAGTGAAGGCCCGTGCACCACGATGAAGAGTGGCCCTCGCTTGCCGCAACTAGAGAAAGCCCTCGCACAGAAACGAAGACCCAACACAGCCAAAAAAAAAAAAAAAAAAATCTGTATGTTGTGAATATTAGGCTTGGGATGTGTAAGCTGTTATTGTCAATCTAAGGCCTGCTGGAGTGTAAGGCCAAGTGAGTGGAGAACCAGTGCAAGGAAGCAGATTAAGTCAGGTTTCCATAACTACCAGTGGTTTGCTTTCCAAGGGCTGATCTTCAGTACATGTTGACAAAAATGCTCCTGGAACAAAAGGTGGGGTGAGTCATCTTAGGGGCTGTCAGAGTCAAGGGAAATAGGGTAACCAAAGACAGAATAGGGATTCTGCACATAAAAATTTCTCTTTTGGGAGCAAAGGAGAGAAAGGGATTTCATTTCTTTTCTGTGAAGTTGCCTTACAATGAAACTGTTCATTTTGCACTCATGGCAGCCTAATACTAATAATGGATCAGTTTCATGACACTTTCACAAAGATAGACTTCCTAAAATTATTAAGCTTGATTATAACCTTAGAAAGTGTTTGTCACTGAGCTTGTAATTATGCAAGTCTCCTATGCTGGGTTTTTGAAGATCAACCTCCAAAGGTAGATCTCAATCCATCATTTCGTGGATGAGTGACATGCTTTGTGGGCCCTTAAAGTTTTACTGCACCTGCACAGTTCAAATTGCTTTGATCAATTTAATGAAAATAATGTTCAATAAAATTTGGGGGGGTTGTATAAACAAAGCTTTTTGATGAAATGCAAAATTGATAGGCTATATTTTTCTTCCTTTCTGAAACCTGCCGACGAATGGCTCACAATGTGACGAGTCACCTGATATTCACCCGCTGCATAGTATGAAACAAAGAACCCAGGACGTGGCTTGTGTCCAAGAGGTGATTCCTGAAAAACTACAGGTCTTTAAAGACAGTAAACTAACCCACGAAAGTATTTTTCTCCAAAGATATGAACAAGAAAATACGACTTTTATAAAAAAGACAATTTTAATGTCTGACGGACACATGAAACATGGCGCCTTAGAATAAATTCACAGTCACAGAGAAGGTAATGTTACTTGGAAAGTATAGTGTCCTAAAATGAAGCAGATTTATGGAGAACAAGCACTATTCGTTTCCTTGGAAGGCCTTTGGGAAAATATGTCTCCAAGTGACCGTGTGGAGCCAGTATTTCGGAGACAACATAGAAACCACGTGTGCTTTTTCTCGCATGTCCAGTGATGCCTAATGTGGGTGTTCATTGAGCCTGACAACCAGATTGTCCTTAAAAGCAGCTGATCTCATTCCCCGTGGGCGCCAAGTTCCTTCTTCCTGAAGTCGTGGATGAATCCAGAAGCTCTGGCGCTGCCGCATGACTCACCTCCCTGCCTGTAGGCCCCCTGAGCGGGCCGTAGGACCCCCGCCGCCATCAAGCAGCAGAACAGCCTCTTTGCTATCAGCCGTCTCCAAGAATGCGGATGCAGCCGTTAGCCTGTGCTCTTAAGCCTCTTGTGGTTAACATGAATAGCATTCTTTCAATTGCTGCAGATATGAAATATCCTACGTCTTCAAGTCAACAATTAAAAACTCAGGGTCATATTTTTGCAGGAGATGCTGAAAATGTTTGAGTTGGGGGGTGAAACATTTTGAACTTGAGTGGTATGTATATTTATTCTGTGTCTAAACGCTGCAAATGAAGTAGAGATTTTTCAGTTATTCAGATTTTATTAGGATAAGGAAAGTCAAGACAGATGGTAGGCTCACCAAATAAAATATTTTTATTGCATTACTGAATACTTAACAAATAGTTATTTTTGTTAGTGGAAAATGGACTGAATTAACTTCTCTGCCCCTTAGTTCTCTCATCTGTAAAGTGGGGATAATAATCTATATGCTACAGAGTTAACAAACACCTCTGTCAGTTTTAATATCTATAAAACTGGGGTAATGATACTACCTGCATATTAAGGCTACCTACCTAGCCTGGTCCCACCTTATTTTTCCTTAGGAATTTAGAAGCATAGCCAAAAGGAAGTGTGCTAACATTCTCTGCAGATTTGTTTTCTCAGAAGCCTTTTCTTTCCCTTTTTTTTCCTTTAAAAAAATTCTAAATCTCCTCTTCTGTCTTCTACTACTTCCCTGGAGCACTTTCCTCATAATCCCTCTTGTTAGGTTCCTAACCGTGTCACCCAGCCTCCTACTCCTTCCTACGTGCTACTCTTTCCCCTGAAATGACCCTCTTCCTCAGTCAAATCAACCACCTCTGCTCCTTTCAAGGTCAGTTCCAGGGTCCCTTGGAGCCCCATCAGCTGTACATGCTGCCCCCCCTTCATCCCCTGCCGACCCCAAGGACCCTCCTGGCATTCTGAGTCTACTATTGCCATCATGCTAAACTATAACTGAGTTACAAGCCTGACTCAACCATATTTATAATATTATATATATTTTGATCCTGTGGGTTCTGGCAGAATGCCTGACACCTAGTAAGTGCTTATTAAATGCCCACTGATGCAACAAATCAACTTGATAAAATAACTCCAATATTTTGCGCATCATCTAATTACCTGCTTCTTCGGATTCCCTTTCTAACAGTGATCGCTCCCCAAAGAACAAATAACTAGGAGAAATATCCATTTATCTGATACCTCTCTGTTCTATAACTAGGTGGAATAGCTTCCGTGGAAGAATGCACCCATTCTTGTTTGTGTACTTTGTGTACTGAGCTCCCTGCTCCTTTGTTTTCTTTTTTTTAAATAGTTAAGTAATAAAGCTGAAAATTATTTGCCAATATAGCCATCGCCAGATCTTCATGGGCTGGTTAATGTGTTAAGATAACCAACACTACATTTGTCAGAGCAGATAAACCTATTTCTTTTAGGAAGATGAATGGTTGTCCAAGTTAGTTCGGCCACCAAAATGTTCTTTCACAGGACACAGGATGGAGAGAATATTACCATGTACCAGTAGCAAAATCTTGATACGTGGGTGCAGAGCCCAAGAGGTTGTGACACAATATGTCCTAGTTTGCTGGGAGAGCTCCAGTTTATATGGGTTGTTTGAGTATAATTATTTGCAGCACCCTATTTCTGTCTTAAAGATGTCCTAGGTTGAAAAGTAATGGCCACCAGATTGAGAGGGGGAAAATGATGGTGGCTCACACACGTATGGATCTATCTGCTGGCGAGTGTTCCATGTGTTCCTTTCATCTTATTTCTTGTCCTCTGTCTCCCAAGGAAGAACAGTCTCCCCTCTGGTGGCTGCACTAACCAGACCATTTTGCATCAGGGCGTAGTCATCTCACTCTTAACTGGTAAAGTCTCACTTCTTCTAGTATTTCTTTTATTAGACCATTTTGAATGAACTATACTGATTATTGAATTAATTAAATTATGTAAGTAAAACTTATGGTAATTTGACTAAAATATAACCATGAGAGTTGTTTGTCCTTGCATTTTGTCATTTTGTTCAGATGACTTACAGCTGAAGTGGAAGCACCTAGAATCTTCCCCATAGATAATTCTTCTTGCTTGAGTTCTCAAAATAATAAGAACCAATAAATTCAGACGAAAAGTGGGGGCAGAATCAGGATAGGCACAGAGGGCAGCATAGAATAATTATTTCTACATGGCGACTCTTGTCCAAATTACCAGTTGGATCTTCCCAGTTTAAAGAAACAGCTCACTGTGGTTGGCCTCGAACATGGTTGGGGTCAAGATTGGGGAAAGGATGCCATGGTGCCCATAAGCTCATCTGCTAAATCAAGCCATTCGGGTTCAGTGCACATGTGCAAACCCTCCTGGGAAAATCTGAAAGTTCAAGGTGCAGAGTTTTCCTGTTTCAAGGGCAACAGTCTGTCATCATAATTAGAATTCAAATGTTTTGTCAGTTAGCTGGAAGGATTTGTCTGGTAAATGAAGGGAGAAAACGCAGTGGCAGAAGCAGTTTGGATAAGTTTTTGAGTATCTCATATGTGTGAAGGGGAAGAATCAAAGTGTTCTAAGAAAGAAAGAAAAAATTTCTCCCCCTTTCTCCTTTGTTTGTTCTGAGTTTAAGCCTGAATCTGAAATTCTTTAAACCAGCATGAATAGCCTTTCCTTATTTCTAGTGGGACATATTTCCAAAATTTTCTTTACATCCTTGAACTTAACTTCTTTTGTTTACATTTGAACACACCCACTTGCTTATGAGCATATCAGGCTAGAGACCCGCAGCCTCAGAATACCTAATGATTTCATTTGACTTCATCACGTTAGCTATCAGTACCTTCTCCATTTCCATTCATATTCATGTAATAGTAAGGCCAAAATTCAGTGACATATTACGTAATTGCACAAGCCGCTATACAGTCAGCGAGAACTGGGCTTTTTCCCAGGCAGATGATAAAATCTTCTATGCAATGGCTCAAAATGTTTGATGATGGATGAATGCAAGTCCATATTTGGCACAGCAAAGGCTGGTTATAATGTCTAGAAGAGAGTGTGGGATGTGCAGTGCTAAGTGTATGAAAGCCCACCTATACATACACACCTGCACTTTTACACACATCTACACACCTCTATGCATATACGCATGAGGCTCCACAGGTGCTCGGGAAGGATTTCATGACTCAGCTTTCAGGACCCTCTTTCCCACAATGGACATAGCGAGCACTTAGCCACCATTATTAAAGAAGAACTGATCTATAAGGATAGCTCCCCTTCAAAAGGAAAACATAACAAACCAAAATAGAAAACGGCAAACGCAGTGCTCCACAGAATAATTCAGCCATCCTTCTGTTTCCTTTCAACTTCCTTTCCCCTTCTCCACAGTGGCCATTTCAAGTCTCCATGTTCCTCAAATTTTTTTTTTTTTTTTTTTTTTTTTTTTGGTACGTGGGCCTCTCACTGTTGTGGCCTCTCCTGTTGCGGAGCACAGGCTCCAGACGCACAGGCTCAGCGGCCATGGCTCACGGGCCCAGCCGCTCTGCGGCATGTGGGATCCTCCCGGACTGGGGCACGAACCCGTGTCCCCTGCATCGGCAGGTGGACTCTCAACCACTGCGCCACCAGGGAAGCCCTTCCTCAAATTTTTTAAGCCATCATCTCCCCTTTTCGAAAGGTAATCTAACTTACCAATTTCCAACTTCACAGAGTAGGTAAACGTGGTAGGATGGGTTCTCCATCAACCTCTGCCCACCAGTCTAGGGCCTCACTGGAACCACTCCCATCATTTCTTTCTCCATCTAATTATGATGGACAGGATGTCCCTCCTCCCATCTAAGATGAATAACTTTCTGTATTCTCTCTTGCCTTCCTAGAGACACTCTGCCCCTCTTATTTCCTCATTCACTTTATTGGAGCTCTTCACTGTAGCCTTAGAGCACTTGATAGGCCCTTTCTTCCGGTCTGCAGAAATATCCTGCAAGAAAAAGACAAGCCTAGGCTGCAGGCAGCATGTCTGAAAGAGTAGTTACTGAGTGTCTACTCTATCAAACACTGTGCTCACCAGGGCACATATGGCCAACAAGTGCCTGCCCACATGAATCTTACATTCTAATTCACAGAGATATGCTTTTAAAAAAAATTACCAAAAAGAAAGTTAGGTAGTGACAAGTTATTAAAAAAAAAATAAAGCAGGATAAGGGGATAGGAAATGATATGTGCTGTTATTATAGGATGATCAGGACATCTGAGGCAAAGTTCCTGGGCAGAGATTTCAGCATGCCTCAAGGCAGAAGCATGCCCGATATTTCAAGGAATAAGAAGCTAAGTGGCCAGGGTGACTTCTGTGCACAGTGAGATGGGGGGGGTAGGAACAGAGGAGGTGGACTAGATCACATGAGACATTGTAAATAAACTTAGGTCAGGAGACAATCATGATATCTGCAGAGAAGATGGTGGTGAAATAATTGGACCATCTAGAAGCTGGTAGTGGATGGGGTGAGAAGCTTTCCAAATTGGGATATGTTTTTAAGGTAGAACTGACAAATTGCCTTATGAATTAGGTGTGAAATGTAAGAGAAAAAGAAAAGTTAAGGAGACATATTGCCAGAAGTTCCACCAATCTAATCTGGAATCTTGCAAGGACACAAATGCCACCATTTCCACCTCAAGTCAAGGATGGTGACAACAGAGGTAGGGAGCTGGGGAAATTTAGGAGGAAATAAGAGTGAGACCAGAATTCTTCCAAGCCCCTCCTGCTAAGCAGTCTTTGCTAGACAGAGGGAAGAGTCATGCTGTGAAGATACAGATATGTAGTAGCCTAAATATAAGAAGTATATATAGGACCTCCATCCATAAAAGTAGTTTTTCAAATCGCTTCAAAGCACAGGTCAAGAATATGGTTGTAGCCATTAAATAAGGGACTGTGAGATGGGAAGAGAAGAGAGATATGTTTCTAGGAGATAAAGTTGCCTGGATTCATATAGCTATGAACTGACAAGGGAGTTGGCTTTGATACTAGCCCATGGAATTTATCACAAGCACATAGACCCAAAGCAAATAGACCAAGAGCCTACTAAATTTTTAAGTGAGCTGTACTGCCAAAAAAACCCTATGACTAGCCAAAAGAGCCTGTATTTCTCAAACCCTGAGATAATCCCAAGGGTCCAGGAATAACATCAACAGGAAGTGGGCTGCTCAAGTGGTCAGGCCCCAGAAATTGCATCCTTTCCAAAATCTATCTCCATGGAAGACAATGGACAAGGGAAATCCATTCATAGGTTAGAACCAGGGGTGTTCTGATTAGTTGACCAAGGAATGCCTTCCAATTGCCAGGGCAGGTTGTCCTTGTTATTTATGGCCAACAGATTATGATATGTGCCATGTACCAGTGATTCCTGCATGTTTCACACTGCCCTCTTTTCCAAATGGAAGTTTTATTTCATGTATCCAGTTCTCTGCTAACCTTTGTTAGTGGAAGTGCCCAGATCTATTTATTACATATTATCTTGGCCTGTATTTTCCAGAAGGCTGAACCTGAAACAAAGTCATAGGTACTATCACTTTAGTAAGATGTGCAAACCTTGGGAACAGGGTTGAGAGCAAAGGAAGTCAATCAAGTAAGAAGGAAGAGCCAATGTAGGTTCTTTCAGTCGGCTGCAACTAAATGCTTGTACGTATTTTGTCACACAGAGTTGTCCTCAGGGAATCCATATAAAGTATGTCTTATAGGTGTACATAGGTGAGGTGTTGGGATGGAGAGAGACAGAAAGAAAAGTTTTCCATTAGTTCTTGTCTCCCAGCAGTCAAAAGTTTACCCTTTGGAGTTCAACAATTTTGTATTCTAAGTTGCGCATACATGGGCACCAAGTAAAGACCCATGGTCTCCAATATCTCAGTATCAACAAGGAAGCCACAGGGCAGGGGGGAGGTGGGGTGGTGCCAGGTTGCACCCGCATGATGCTGATGGAATCCCACTTACGGTATGGTGTGATGATAGAAGGACAAAAAAAAGGCAAGTGAAACTGAGTGTATCTGAAGTGCTGGGTAAGAGGGGTCTGAAATACTTTAGGACTAGTTTTCAGGATTGTGAGGAACATACATGGGTCTGATGAACGGGGCTACCTACAAGTCACTGATCCTAGACTCAGAATTAGGTTCACTAACTAGATGAGAACTTGCTTGTCTCTCTTTTTTGGAGAGACTTCATGTAGTGTATGTAAGTGAGAATTTTTGAGTGTATACAGAAACTGGGTGTAAATGAATGCTGTGTAACCGAGAAGTAGACAGAAGTCTCCCCAGCAACCATTATACTGACCCCCACGATCATGTAGTACCCATGTAATTTCTGTGGCCTTGACCCTATACCCTCTTCCAGTGGTGAGTTCCAGTTGGGGTGAGCTCACCAACATTGTCTCAACCCCTATGGGCTACAGTGATTGGCTCAGGAATCCAAGCCCAAGTCAATCCAACTTACCAACAAATGTACAAGACTTTTGTTTAGCGGAGAATTTTTCCAGACTGTACGCTTTGCAGATGTGAAGCCTGGAATTGCTGCAGCCATTTTGTTAATCATGAAGGAAGACAGTCTGAGGGTGAGGCCAGCTCATGGAGAAGCACAACAGTGAGAATACAGCAGAAAAATATGGTTGATGCCCTGAACCAACTGCCTGAGAACTAGCCCACAGTTTACACAAAGTGATAGGTTCTCTTTATTGTTCAGACTACTTTGATGTGGATTTTTCTTCCCTGGTACCTGAGAACACCCTAGATGATATACTAATTAGTGGGTCAAGCTGAGGATAATTTTGCCTGGGTTATAAACTACTAAATGGTGCATTTACAGAGTCACAGTAGTAACTCAGGAGATTGTAAATGTGTGGTGAAAGATGTCTGCAAACCACCAAGTTCAGTTAGGGAGACTAGGTTATACGTTCCTGATATAGTTGCAAGGAGGCAAACCAGAATATGGAGTTAACTAGCTGAGTTAAAAATGAGTCAACTGGGCTTCCCTGGTGGCGCAGTGGTTGGGAATCTGCCTGCTAATGCAGGGGACACGGGTTCGAGCCCTGGTCTGGGAGGATCCCACATGCCACGGAGCAACTGGGCCCGTGAGCCACAACTACTGAGCCTGCACGTCTGGAGCCCGTGCTCTGCAACAAGAGAGGCCATGACAGTGAGAGGCCCGTGCACCGCGATGAAGAGTGGCCCCCGCTTGCCACAACTAGAGAAAGCCCTCGCACAGAAACAAAGACCCAACACAGCAAAAATAAATTAAATAAATTAAAAAAAAATGAGTCAACCAAATTGCACATATACAAAGAGAGAATGTGTTATCAGAGGGATATGAGCATCATGGGACCTAGAATTGGTGTTTCTTAAGGAAAAAGGATTTTTAGTGGTTACCTAGTATTATCCATGGATCTGAAATACTGGATTTAGGGTCATAAGCACCCTCATCCCCCAGATAGTATATTAGGAATTCCAAATAGTCATGAAGCCAATCTATCTCTCTTTGCTTGGATTCTATGCTTTCCAAACAATTTTTAGGAAAATAAGACTAGTATAACCTCACTAAAAAGAAATATCTTCCAGTGTAAATTTTTCTTTAGGAAGAGTAGCTATAAAATTAACGCTAAAACTTAGGCATAATGAAACAGTCAGCTATTACTTTTTCAACTGAGTATTTTCACATATACTAACTAGTTACAGTGCCTTAGAGGAATGGTCATATCTTGGCATCAACTAACAAGTTAGTACTTCTAAACATTTATCGTATCCCTGTGAAATGTGAACTTCCATAATTTTAATAATGATTTGGTAAACAGGGCTCACATTGTTATGACTCTGACTTGGTAATAAATATATTCATCATGATAATCATCACCATGACCACCATTTTGAAGCTGGGAAAGGGGTTATGGTGGTGGTAGAAAAGACATACATAATTGCCTTCTCTGTTATATATGCCTCACGCGTTTATGCATCGTATCACAGTATACTGCATCTATTGTGCTCAATAAATATTTGAAAATTATTTGGATGCATAGGTTAATGAATGAGTGATCAAAATGAACGCATGGTTAAACCAGGATCAAACGAAAGCACTACAAAATCGTAATATATAGAATTATAAAACTTACAAAATGCCTTTATATATATCATCAGGTTTAATCTGTACAACATGTAAGGTTATTATTATCCACATTTTATAGTTGACAGTTAGGTCTGATGAGATTGACACAAGGACACAAACTGCTGGTTAAGAAAGTGGACCCAATGAACTACTTTCATTGAAATCTAGTCCCCTCTCTTACTATCAATAATTGGACCAATGCCACAGCTCTCTCATCTATAAATGGGGAAAAATAATGAAATCTACCTCATAATTCTGTTAGAGAGGTAAAGGAGAAAATTCATGTAAATGCTTGGAACATGTCAAAGATGTAATAAACATTAAAAAAATATTAGCTATCGTTTTTGCTGCTGAGTGCCTTGTGTTATGTTGCAAGCTAGAGTTCTAATCAAGGCTTCAATAAAGAGGGGTATGTTGCAAACTAAAATAGTGTCTCCTGGAAATAAAGTGGACCTGAAATAAGAAAGCCATCAGGGGTCTTCTGCAACTCTCTCTCATTGTGGCCACGTATTCTCTAATTTTTGCTTCTCTCTGTATGTTTATTCCATTGCTTCTTTCTGCAAAAGGAATCTTTCTTCATGCTCATCAGTAGCAAATAGCCAAAGTGGCGGCCTCAGCATTACTTTTATGTATTCTTTCAGTTTAAGCACCTACCAATGTCTACCTACAATTTCTGTGTCTCTAGGCTGAATTTTTCAACGTGAGAATCCCACTGGCTTTCACCACTTAAACTCTCCACTTATACTAATCAGAAATGTCTGAAGATCACAAGGTCCCAACATGAACACAAAGACCTGCTCCTTATGTGGAGCCCTTTTTTTTTTTGTCTTAGGGAAGGCAGTAACAGAGAGCAGGACAGTCCTCCCTAAAACATGACCTCGGTGAATGATTGGGTTCCGAAAACCAGATTGTCTTCCTCTTCACCATTCTGATTCCAAGACTCATGTCATTTGACTCCATTCTGACTCCAAATACTCCTGTCTAACTTCTAGAATGCATTTTTAAAAATTGAAGTATAGTTATTTACAAAGCTGTGTTAGTTTCAGGTGTACAGCACAGTGATTCTAATATATATATTCTTTTTCAGATTCTTTTCTCTTATAGGTTATTACAAAATATTGAGTATAGTTCTCTGTGCTATACAGTAGGTCTTGTTGGTTATCTATTTTATATGTAGTAGTGTGTATATGTTAATCCCACACTCCTAATTTATCCCTTCCCCCCTTTCCCTTTTGGTAACCATAAGTTTGTTTTCTATGTCTATGGGTCTATTTCAGTTTTGTAAATAAGTTCATTTGTATCTTTTTTGTTTAGATTCCACATACAAATGATATCATATGATATTTGTCTTTATCTTGCTTACTTAGTATGATAATCTCTAGGTCCATCCATGTTGCTGCAAATGGCATTATTTCATTCTTTTTTTATGGCTGAGTTATATTCCACTGTATATATACACCACATCTTCTTTGTCCATTCATCTGTCGATGGACATTTAGGTTGCTTCCATGTCTTGGCTATTATGAATAGTGCTACTATGAACATTGGGGTGCATGTATCTTTTGGAATTAGAGCTTTCTCCAGGTATATACCCAGGAATGGGATTGTTGGATCATATGGCAACTCTATTTTTAGCTTTTGGAACTCCTTTTTTTTGATGGAACATAGACACAGTAAAAAATCACCAGTTCCTTCAGTGGTTCAGATGTGATCCTGTGCTTCTGACAGAGAGCTCAGATCTTAGCCTCCTGCATCGGTCACCTTCTGAATTGGTGCTGAATCAAGGCAACATCTTGAAAAGCTGGTTTCTGCCTTTCCTGGACTTGTCTTCAGGCAAGCACCACCACTGTTCCTGTAGTTACACTGATACCCCTTGTAAAAGTGACAGGGCTGGTCTATCATTATTCATGAACATGCTGTAGTAGCAACAGTTTTCTCCACCTATGGATAACTTTAATTTTCTTTTTACTTTCATAGATTTCTACATTGTTAATGTGCTCATTTACATTGAAGAACATGAAGTCAAGACTTGGACCTGTTATTATTATCATTCTAAAGTAAACATACCTTCTGTCAACACTTCAGTAAAAATAATGTGACACCCACATAGACTGCATATTTTAATTTCATTGGAAAAAGAAGACATTAAAATCTATCTGTTAGACTCTTTAACCATGTATCATGAAGACCTACGCTATGGATTTTATTTGGGTCCTAGAGAGTTATCTCTATATAGGAACCAGTGCCATCTTTTTGAACTATTCTGACTATTATTATTATTATCTGATTATTCTTTAATTCAAATGACTTACATACCTGTGAATGTTACTGGTTTAGTGATTTTTTTTCTCTGTGTTAACCAACTGTTCCAACAAACTGCTTGAAATGTGTTACTCTTTCAGTGTTGTGTAGGGAAAAACAATGTGAAATCTTTCGGCACCTACTCTGCTGGAGCAGTGAATCATCCCCTTAATTATAAACACCAGGATGTTCATTGAGACAGTAAGGAAATAACAGAGCTTAAGAGGAGAGGAGAAAATAAGAAAAAAACCTCCTTAAAACCGTTTACTTGATCGAACAAGAAATGGCAAAATAAATCAACTCATATTTTAAACGGAAAATATACCCAGGTCCTTCTATCTAAGGCTCCAAACTTAGAAAAACTGGGCAAAAGGAATGTACATCAATAGGTCCAGTGTTTGAGATAGTTAAATATGTGAGCAATTAGAAAGGCAAAAGGACAAATGAGATGTCAAGCTTTTGGCTCCAGTTTTTATAGCCCATTTATGTGTTTCCTGATTTTGATTCCTATGTAGCCTCCAATCATAGCTTATCTCAGACATAGCCTTTAGTAAAATGAAATACTTGGAGTTGCTTAAATATCTTATCTCTTCTCACTGCTTTCCAGGCTCTTGGTACAGTCACTGTATTTGTTGCGTTATTAAACCTGATGGACATTTTTTATTCCTCTCATTACTTGATCTCTCAATAGTATTTGACACTGTTGTTGACATGGTTGTACAATACATGCCTTCCTTCTTGAAACACTCCTCTTCCCCAGCTTCTGTGCCTCACTACTCTTTCATTTTCCCTCCTACTCTGGCTTCTCTCTCTTGGCATCCTACCTCAACCGACCAGCTTTGATCAGATCTTTAAATGTTAGAATTCCTCAAGGCCAAATCCTGGGTCTTCTTTTCTTCTCACCCTATACTGTACCCCCCTAGATGAATCTATGACTCCAATTATCATGAAATCTCTCAAATTTATAGCTTTCACCCAGATCTCTCAACTAAGCCCTAATGCCTCAATCAGTCAGGCTGCCATAACAAACACCATAGACTGGGTGGCTTAAACAATAGACATTTATTTCTCATGGTTTTGGAGGCTGGAAAGTCTAAGATCGAGGTGCCCACAGATCTGGTGTCTGATGTGGGTCTGCTTCCTGGCTTATAGATGGATGTCTTTCTATTGTATCCTTGCATAGCAGGAGAGAGAGAGGAAGCAAGTGCTCTTGTATCTTCTTATAAGGTGGCTAATACTATCATGAAGGCTCCAACTTCATACCTAATTTCTTCTGAAAGGCCTCACCTCCAAATAACATTGCACTGAGGATTAGGTTTCAACATAAGAATGTGGGGAGTGGGTGCACACGAATGTTCAGTCCATATTACCTAGTATATCCAGTTGCCTCCTCAAAATCTCCACTGTGATGTCTGTCATGCACTTTTTTTTTTTTTGGTTGTACTGAGCAATACTTTATTAAGAACTTTGTTTTGTTTCCTAGTAGCTACATTTTTTAAAATTGAAGTATCGTTGATTTACCATGTTGTGTTAATTTCTGCTATACAGCAAAGTGACTCAGTTATACACATATACATTCTTTTTCAATACAGTTTATCACAGAATACTTAGTATAGTTCCCTGTGCTATACAGTAGGACCTTGTTGTTTATCCATCCTATATATAATAGTTTGCATCTGCTAATCCCAGACTCCCAATCCGTCCCTCCCCGCTGACCCCTTGGCAACCACACATCTGTTCTCCATGTCTGTGAGTCTGTTTCTGTTTCATATATGTTTGTTTGAGTCATATTTTAGATTGTACATATACATGATATCATGTGGTGTTTGTCTTTCTGAAACTTAGTATGATAACCTCTAGGTCCATCCATGTTGCTGCAAATGTCATTATTTCATTCTTTTTAATGGCTGTGGAGTAGTCCATTGTATGTGTGTACCATATCTTCTTTATTGTCAGGCACTTTCAACATAACTTTATGAGCCTAAACTCCCTAGTTGGAATTCAGGGAAGATCAGGGCTTAAATGAGTCTCAACTCTTCTTTACTTTTGTCACCATCCACGTGTTCATACCTAATGTACATACCTAATCCATGTGTAGCAGATTGGCAGATGTTGGGGGAGAGAATGGTTTCAGAGTCATCCAGGCTCACAGGGATCTTGAAAAAGAGATCTGATACTTTATCCCCTTTGGTCTGGACAAGAGCTGGGGGCTTTCTTCAGAGAACCTTGCAGTGAGGATCAAAAGGTGATGGGTATAAAACATGGTGAGAACTCACTCGGATGCAGAGATCTTGGGAGGAGAGACAACAATGGCTTATAGGAATGTAAGCTTACACATCTCTGTTCCCCAGAAGAACCAAGGAGGACCTGAAAGGAGTGTGAAGTCCTTGAGACCTCACAAGGTGTGGGAGCAGGAGGTCTTCATCTGAGGAGGCTGGCAAACAGATAGGATTTTACACAGCCAACAAGAGTTGATGACCTGCTTGATGCAATGGCACCTACCCACCGGAGAGGTAATAATCACCACCTCCAGGTCTAACCCCAGTATTCCAACAAAGGTTCTGTCTCTGAAGGAATCCAGAGATTAGAGACAGGGAGGAAAAAAAAATCAACATGAAGCACATGGTTGAACTAGAGTCGCTGGGAGAAATTTAAAATGAGCCGTTAGAGATGAATATTCAGGAAAAGTACAAAACAATTTTCAGGAACTAAAAAAAAAATAGGATTTTTGAACTCAAATAGTACAGTCCTTGACAATGAAGATGATGACTACTAGACCTGAATTAGTAGCCTGAAAAAATACAGAAGATAGAAATATTGACAGAAAAGGTAAGAGATTTGGAAGCTAGATCCTGAGACCTAAATATATAAATTAAAAGAATGTCAGAAGCAGAAAGAGAAAGAAGCACTTTAAAATTTTAGTAAATAACTTGACATGTTAAGCTATCTGTATATTTTGCTCTATATTTTAATTAAGTTAATATTATATTAAGATTATACTGATACAGGAAAAGAAACATAAATCTGAGGAAGAGTGAGGAGGCCCAAATAACTGGAAGACAGTGAGGGAATGGTGTGAAAAGATGGAGTTGCAGAGGCAGTGTAGTTTGGGGTCACTTAGGACCTCGTGGGTTGTTATATAGACTTCCACTCAGAGTGATGAGGCAGCCACTGGAGGATTTTAAGAAGGGGGATGATGTAGTCTAACTGATGTTTTAACAGGCTCACTCTTGTTGCTTGGCTGAGAATAAACCGTGGGGAGACAAGGGCAGAAGCAAGGAAACTAGGGAGAAGGCTATTGAAATAATTCAGGAAAGAGACAAAAGGCGACCGTCATCATTCAGGCTTGAACAACTATTTGGAGTTGGCAAAAATCTAGTCAGATGCTGAAGGGAGAACTGGAAGGGTAATCTGATTGATTGGATATGGGATGGGAGTTAAAGACAAGTATTCAAAGGACTCCAAGTTCTTTCCCCAGAAGAGACTATGGGAAGAACAAGTTGGTGGAAAAATCAGGGGCTAACTTATGGATTATTCATTTTTAGGTGTCTAGTAGACTTTTCCAGTGCTGCCAGAACACCAACCCTGGGTTTTCACAGGCCCAGAATCTGCCACAGTCTCTCCTATCTTCCTTTTATGTCTTCCCACTACCTACCCCTCTAGCTCAGGTATTCTTCCTCTATCGGAGGAAGGCAGGGAAGAGAAAACCTATTCTCTCCCTTGCTCCTCCAATACATTCTGTCTCTCCTCACAAATTTCCCACTTATCTCCCCACAAATCATCCAAGATCTCCTAAGAACTTAAACCTCTGGGGAGAAAAATCCACAAAGACATTTAGGTACTTTGGCTAGTGTCTCACAGCTTACTTCTCTGGAGGAAATGAAGTATATCCCTCAGAATATTCTCTAGACACATTAATATTACTTAGCATGCATTAAGGGTATACTCTATTTCCAGCCCTGTGCGTTATTTTAATTATCTCTGTAAATCCTTGATTGAATTCTGGTAGTGGCACTTACTACTGCTCTGTGAGTTTTGGAAATTTTCCTGTTTGTTAATACTCAGCTTCCTGGATTGTTAAGTAGATGGAATATTTATCTTCTTAGCACTGACATGAGAATGATATGTGAGCTGGATCTAAAGCACCTAGCAGAGAACATGGCACTTAGTAGTTGCTCCTCAAATGTTAATTCTCTAGCTTATTTCTCTCAAAGTTTATGTTTCTTAAATGAAGTATTACACAGATATAGATAACACTTTTAATTAGTAGAGAGGTGATTATAGAAAATGAATTGTCAACATCCTTATTATTTCAGAATAGTTTGAGAAACAAAAGATGGACAACATTAGAAAAGGTCATGTGATAAGTGACAGTTCAATGCAATAGTCCAGAGAAGGTGGCAGTCAGGCTTAGACAGACAAAATGGGTAGGACTGAGGTATGTGAACAGATCATGAAGGACTTTTGGACATTGGGCATTGAGTGAACCAAGATGTGGGGAGAGAATTGTGGATGATTTCTTGGGGAACAATGGATAGATAATTTGACTCAAGTGGTGTTTTCAAAGAAGGGAGCAGTGGCACTTGAGGTTTGGAAATAGTAAGAGGGACCAGATAATTAGCATCTAATTTTGGATGAAAGGTTTGGGACTTTCCTTAGTGGGAAATAGAGTAGTTATCAAAGGCTCTTGAAGCAAAGATTAATAATCATTTATAGAACACATATGTATGAAATAATTGTCATGCTCAAAACTCTGCATTAATCATGAAAGTTTAATTTGGCTCTGATATTTCAGTTTGCTTGGATGGAGAAAAGAATGGAAACAGGGATCCCAGTCAGGAAACGAATACAAGAGGTGAGGTTTGAGATGCTTAGGGCTGGGCTAGGATGCTGACAATGGCCTAAAATGGGAAGAGTAGCTGTTAGAGGCACCAAAGAGCAAGAAGTGCCAGCACCTGGGTGGTGAACGGATGTGGGGGGAGAGAAAGGGAAGAGGATTGTGGGAGGTTATTTCAAGGTGCTCAGTTAGAGTGATTGAGAGGATCATGATGCCGTGGAAAGAAAAAGGGAAGTTAGAAGGAAATGTTGGCTTGGAGAGGGAGATAATGAACGCTTTTTGAGGTAATAGCTGTTTGTTATAGATGATAATTCGAAATAGAAGGAAAGAGTTCTTTTTCTATCCCTACACTGGATGCTTTCAATCAGATAGGAAAGAATGGTTTATAAATTAACAAGGAAAACAACGTTTATATTATTTGGTTTGCTTATAAGTTAAAATCAGGATTTGTATTATTACCTAAATTTATGATTTAAAAAAAAATAAATTTATTTATTTTTGGCTACGTTGCATCTTCGTTCCTGTGCGTGGGCTTTCTCTAGTTGTGGCGAGCAGGGGCTACTCTTCGTTGAGGTGCGCGGGCCTCTCATTGCGGTGGTTTCTCTTGTTGCGGAGCACGGGCTCTAGGCGTGCGGATTTCACTACTTGTGGCACGTGGGCTCAGCAGTTGTGGCTCATGGGCTGTAGAGCGCAGGCTCAGTAGTTGTGGTGCACGGGCTTAGTTGCTCCACTGCGTGTGGGATCTTCCCAGACCAGGGCTCGAACCTGTGTCCCCTGCATTGGCAGGCAGATTCTTAACCACTGCGCCACCAGGGAATCCCCTAAATTTATGATTTTAAAACAATACATTTATTTTCAAAGCACATTTCACCACCTCCTAAATTTTAGCTAATCATACTAATCCCAGATGATGGTTTGTAGGGTCTAAGAAATGCCACTGCAATATTGATCATCCCTCCTGCCCACCATCACCTGCATATTTCAGATCTGCCCAGGCGGTATATACTTGGTTTAAACATGCAGACATTTAATGAAACAATAAAAATCTCTGGAAAGGGAGTCTGAGGATCATGTGGGACCTGCAGGGAACCTTACTGATTAGCAAGTGTTGGTCCATACCAGTGGCTTTGTGTTTTTGTTTTGTAAGTTCATGTTTCTGTTTTGGGTCTAGATGGGCTTCAAAGATAAAATTTCCTTCTAAGCAGATCCTATTCGACTGATTCCTCCTGCGAGTTTTTCCCTCCTCATTCATTGCCTCTGTCTGTTCTTCTCTGCCAGACTGCAGGGTTTTTATTAGCCCACAGTCCCCCGACTGCAATTCCCCCTCTACACATGCCTGGTGAACTGTTCAGTTATTGCTGTTCCAGTAGAGAAACAGCCTTGTCTGAGACGATTGTGCCTCTTTCAAAGGGAGAGAGGAAAAGTAAGATAAAGGGAATAAAAATTTTTACCCCTTTCAGAGGCTTTTTAATAGTCTTTTCTTGATGTATGCGTAGCATTCAATTTTGTCTTTACTTACATTTAGAGAAGGAAGAAAACATTTCCTGTTTGTGAAAAAAACCACAAAGAGCAAAATATATTTGCATCCTGTTATCTGGCCTCTTTAGCTTCTCCAAGAAGACGGGGTATAAATAACTCAATAATTTTGGTACTGGGAGTGTATTGAGTTTGATATAAGTGGCAACAGGTGGAAACATGCTGTAGCAATTGAACTGGGTATAACCATGCCCCTTAAATTTCTAATGAAAATTCCATATGCATATGTGATCACTTTAAATGCGGTGGAATTTTTGAATGTCTCTGAGACAGCTTGAGAGAAGAGATAGGTTACGTGTGTTATGATTTTTTAAAAAAGATAACATTTAGTATTCATTTGATTTGGAATGAGGATGGAGAAAATACTGTTTTTCAGCTTCATGGTCATATTATTTAGAAATGCCATACAACGTGGATCTAAAAGCTTTACCAAAATGATTATTTCACTTTTTCACGTTGGTTACCTTAGGCTGAAGAGCGTTTTTGTTGGATTCTGCCTTCCCCCTTTTCCTGGGATTCTAGGGCCAAATGTAAAAAAAAAACCTAAGTTCCGAATTAGGATATAAAAGGGAAAAAATGCAGATAGGTTTCTGGCACCAGCTGCCTCAGAAATTCAGGCCAGGGAGTGCTTTGCATTTTGTTCAGAATATTTGGAAGTGGACCTAAATTTCAGAGATGCCTACCTCTGGGAACCAAAGCACCAGGGAAAGGAATCTGCCAATAGTTGGGAAAGACTCTGCTTGGAGCCAACAGTGCTTCTCCTGTGGAATGGTGCAGGGTTGCTCAGAGTTGCCCACCCACATTGCCATCTCCCACGCACACCACTGCAAACTCTTCTGAGACCTGAACAGAATCAAAACTGGGCAGGGCCCTTTTTCTTTGGCAGAGCTGAAAACACATGATGAGGTGCTTTCTGCCTTTTGGAAGCAGCAGGGCTTGGTGATTTACAGCTGATCTAAGATTTGGAACAGGCTCATCTTTTAAATGGAGGGCATAAACTGTGTGTCCTGTCTGTAACTGGGAGGGCTGATGGCTGAGGATAAGGGCCTAAGACAGCAGGCAAGAAGAGTCCTATCTTGGTTGGTTGGTGTGGATGGAATTTGCACTGGGACCCGGAGAGAAATTCGTCTTCCGGTGCCTTGGTTTCCCGGTGCATAATGTCCCTGGTTTCTCTGAAAGATGCCTGGGTATAAAGCATGGCTTAAATGTCACCTCCATTCGTTGTTTAGTTTTGCTTCCTGTTTGCTCTTTTCCCCTGCATCCTAGTCTGGCTTTAGGGGTTTATTTTCAGGAGGAAAACAAGGAACCACATGAAACAAAAGGATGGGGAAAGGTGTGGTGCCAAATTTCGAACCCACTCAACCTTGTGAGTTTGGAGTTTTCAAGCAACCTCCTGCCTCTTGAGATTTCAGTTTGTTTATTCTTGGTAAAATGCAGCTTACTGTTTTTAAGAAAAACAGCTTATAAAAATGCTTGAAAAGTCTTCTTGGACATCAAAACACCCTTCCCAAACAATATTGTGATGATCTATCATGTAAATGAGTCAAAACAATGTGAGCGACATTTCCTATAAAGTATGTGTGGGTTTTAAAAACTAAGGGGCTAGTGCTTAGCTAAACATACTTGGGTTATAGAAGTTCAAAAGCATCAGAAAACCAGCTTGAGTTGTTTGCTGAGTCTAAAATGAGGCCAATCCAACCACTCTCAGCTGAAATGCAAGCAATTTATTAGTAAAAGAGCTCATGGATGTGATTACTCTTCAATCTCTGAGCTGTGACTCTTGTAGCCAAAGTAATCTCCAGGAAGTGATTGTAATATTGCTCTCAAGTAAGCTTGGGACCAGAGCTCCCAGCCTATCTATGAAGGTGGATCAGTGACTCAGGACCAGGCACCTCAGCCTCTAGCCTCACTCATTCTTAGGCTCAAGGGCTCATCTCTGGTGACGTGATATTCCCATCACTGCTATTTGGAAGTGTGTTGTTTTTGTCAGATGGGAAGAACTTATTTGTCAGCTCTCAGACCCCTAATTCAAATCTCTAAGTCTACTTCTAGATACAGAAGGTGAGAAAGCTAATATCCTACTGGGATGGAGTGTTCCTCAGATGTGTAATTTCACCCATTCAGGATTCTGCATATCCATGGATGTATTGGGAAGTACCCCAAATCCGTGTTATCTCCAAGAACATCTCCTATAAAGCACCCATATTGACAACTGCAGAGGTCAATAGATTTAGGTTCTGAACAAATCCACAGATTTTATTAAGTATCTCCTACAGATAAGTTATTATAATAGGTGAAATTCTTAATAAAACATGAAGGAGAGAGTCATTTGACCTTAAAGAACCTTGAATCTAGCTGAGGGAATTCTGTGACAGTAACAATATGAGGCTCTGTGTGATAGAACCTCATGGAGAATATCCAAGAAAATCTAGATTTTTCAGATAGGAGAGAAATTCCTCTTTTGAGGATAATTGTAATCCTTTTGGAATATATGGCATTGAAAATAGGAAGGAGGGTTAGAGTTTATAGACATAAATGTGGGAGGAGATGGAAGCATTTACGTGGAATAGATAATTGTAGTCAAAGTCCTAAAGATTAGAGGCACATGGCAAGTTAGTGAAAAGGTCTAGAAAAGCTGGACTGAAAGGTCAGTACAATGATTTCTGTGTTCCTCTGAATAATGTATGATGCCAGAGGAAAGGAGTTATATGATTTAATTCATCTGGGAAGTTTGTGTCAAAAATACTAACATCCAAAACATTGCAGGATTTCGGGGGAACATTTAACAGGCTTCTCTCCAAGAGAAGGCATAAAAATACAATCCACTGGGGCTTCCCTGGTGGCGCAGTGGTTGAGAGTCTGCCTGCCGATGCAGGGGACGCAGGTTCGTGCCCCGGTCCGGGGAGATACCACATGCCGCGGAGTGGCTGGGCCCGTGAGCCATGGCCGCTGAGCCTGCGCGTCCGGAGCCTGTGCTCCGCAACGGGAGAGACCACAACAGTGAGAGGCCCGCGTACCACAAAAAAAACAAAAAACAAAAAACAAAAAAACAACAATCCATTGGACAGAAATATGTAGTGAAAAGACAGTATTACTAGATTGGCAGATTAGAAAAATCCAGTAGCTGTAGGAGTTATTGTAAAGACTTAATGAGCTTTAATATGTAATTTGCTGTTATTTGTTCTTAAGCATAATGCCTGTGCCTAGCACATATGCAATAAATGTTTGTTTCTGTTATAATAGTCATGTTACTTGGACAAGGAGTTTGACAAAGACTTTCATGATATCTTTGTAGACAAAGTGAATACACATCATTTGAGTGATCTGAACAATTAAGGGGCATTGTAATGAGTTGAATGGCCAGGCTTGGAGAGCACTCACAACACATGTTGTGAACCCAAAGGGGAGCCTCTAATCTTCTGCCAAAGGCTTCACTCATCATCTTTAACCTGGTCAACATATTAATTGATGACAACGTATAAAAGTGTGTTAATCAAGTTTGCAGATCATAGGAAGTTGGGAAAGTGAGTTATATTGGTTCACAGGATCTTAATACAATAGTCTCAACAGACTGAATACTGTTGAAAAAAAATATATAGAAAGGAAAAATATTCAGTCTTATGTTTGAACCTCAAAATCAACCCACATAGAAAACAGCAGAGAGGGACTTTGCCAGGAATAAATTAGAAAAAGACTTAAGGATTTATAGAAGACTATAGGCGAAATATGTGAAAACAGGAAAAGGTGGTTTATGGAAAGTATAATGTGATTTCAGATTGTACCAAGAGATACTTGGTATCTAGATTAAGGGAGGGGAAAGTCCTATTTGATCTGCACAGGTCATACCACACATTATAACATTTAATATAGTGCTTGAGAGAGATGAAGACTAATTAGAGCTAACTGAAGGTCTATGACCCAAAAGGGGAGTAGACTTTAATAAAATGACCCACCCACAAATAATAGGTGCATTGGGAATTTTTCGTCTAGTGAAGAGTAGTTTCAAGAGAGGGTAAGGCAACTGTATTCAAATATTTGGTAGTCTTTCATTTGAAAGAGAACTTAGACTTGGTTTCTATAACACCATATGGTAGAATTAGGGCCAATAGTTCTATAAAATTCTTGTCATCAAAGTGTATTGAATGCCAATTCTGTTTCAGGTACCATGTGAAGCATGGAAGCAAACACAAATAAGAGGGGCTCTTGCCCTAAAAGAATTCACAACCCATTGGATGACAGAAGCACAGGCAGCCATAACCCAGCACGATGTCTGGGACCCTGGTCCAGCAGTGCAATTAACTTTGCCAGACAGTGATTTTTTTTGACCAGTATTATACAGCACATAATTTAAACACTAACATCATTTTTAAAAATTCATAAAAATATTTTTTTAAAAGTCCAGCATTTTGTACCTCTTGTCCTGCAGTTTTCCTTTCCCTGGAGGCAACCACTGTCACCTCTTTTAACTGATTATTGTATTATTTATCTCCATGTCTTAAGTGGCATGGTTGTACCATTGCTTCTTGATTTTTCAGTTGTAGGCTTTATCTGTTGACATTCCCTTATGCAGGATAAGGGTTTAGCTCTCTCCTTCCACCATACATGGGCACCCTTACAGCCTCCATCTCCTCAATATAATTATGTTGTGTTTTTGGTTAAAGCCAAAATTCTGTTATCAAAGCTATGAAAACTACTAATAGCTGTGTCGTGTAAAATGTGGTTACTCTTCTTTTCCTGCAACGTTTTTTATTTTCCCTAGAATTCATATTTCTCTCATTGTTAAATTTAATTCATTTTATATGTATTTATCATGAATTCAACCCCAAACACTTCATCATTTGTCTAAACTTTTTCTTAAGACATTCAGGGCCATTTGATTGCCATTCATGTTCATCTTCCAGAATTTCTCCCAAAACCTTCTCAGTTATTCAACCTGGCCTGGTTGCTCTATGCCTGGGGCTCCATCCTGCAGATTCTCTTTGCCTTTCTCCTCTGTTGGGTCTCTTCATGGCCAGCATCCCATGTCTTCTCTTAGATAACAATCTTTTCTGGATAAGCACATACTCTAGTAATTTTCCATGTGCAAGAAATTGAGAGATAAACTTTTGAGACGTGGAAGATTTGATAACATCTTTATTTTACCCTCATATTTGATTGTTTATCAGGGTCTATTCATCTATATTGGAAATCATTTTCCTTCAGAATTTCGAAGGCACTACTTTATTGCCTTTTACCTTTCAGGGTTCCTGAGAAGTCCAAAGTAATTCTGATTCCTGATTCTTTGCATATAAGTTTTTTTTTTTTGTCTTTGGAAACTTTCAGGATTTTCTCTTTGTTGAAATTTCACAATCTTTTGCCTTCAGATGGGTGTATTTTTGTTTATCTCACTGGGAAATTTGTAGGCTGTTTCAATCTTTTCCTTCCATTTGGGGAACTTTTCTTGAGTAATTGTATTGATATTTTCCTCCTCTCCATTTCTCTATTCTTTCTGGAACTCCTCCTTTTTGGATTTTGGAGAACTTGTACGGGTCCTATTATGTTCATATTTTTCTCTTTTATTCACAACTTCTTTATTTTATTTTTTGAAATCTCTGATTCTTATTACATAGTTGCATTTATATTTTATCTCCTTGATTATGTTAATGAAAACTTGTAGATATTGAAATTTTCTTCTCTCTGCAAACCATTGTCTCAGCGAAGTTGCTTTGTGTGTTGGGATGAGGGAGTATATTCCATACCGGAGGCTTTTCTCAAAGGTCTAGTCATTTTTAGATTTAGGAGTAGGGCACTCACAAGCTGATTTGCTGCTTTGAGTGTATGAATGGGGACTGTTAGCTATCAGTTTCACTGTAGAGCGATTTGGCTGAGCTATTTTAATAGAGAATCGCCGCTGTCAATATCTTTATATCCTTCTTTTTGGCAAAGAAATATTTCCCATGGAAGATTTGTTCAACGTCTTGCCTGGCAGTCAGTGTCTGGGAGCCAAGTGGACACAGAGAACACAGGGTGTTAGCTTTCAGTGTGCTGGGGATTACTTTTTTCAGTAAGACATCTGCACCATCCACTGTGCCTGCTGCTACTTAAGGTCCTGAGTTTTGTGCTTTATAGACGAGAAACTGACGAGGGACAGTCTGCCATAGTGAACTAGGGAACTGAAGATCTGCCCATTTCTTAAAAGATACTTTCAACCATTTTTTTAAAAAGCTACTACCCTTTACTCCTACTTCGCAAGGTACTTGACAAGGCCAAATTTTCAGCCTTTGGGGATTAATCTGGGTTTGTTTTCAGTTTCCCATACTGCTGGCTTAGTACTTCTATTCCTTGGGTGTCTAAGTCAGTTACCATTCACCCATCTGATTTCTAGCTTCCAAAGTTGTTTTTTCCCTCTTATGTGTGATCTGGGATATTTGCAGAAAAAGCAACATTGGTGAAGATTTTTTTTTTTTGGACAAGATGTCAGATTTTTCCAAGCAGTGGAAGCAGAAAGGAAGAACAACACAAACAACAGAAGAGATTGTGAGAACTTGATTGGAGAATTCAGGAAATGATGAGTGAGGCTAGGCCATCGGGTGTTTGGGGTAGGATGAGGCAGTAATCAGGAAGACTGGAAATAAAGAGAAAGGGCACTCCATGACTGCACAGAGATGAGGGGAGAATAGAGAAGTCTAAGATATTCTGTAGCTTCTAGATTGAAAAAGTGGGTGTCCAGCAATTAAGGAAACTTATGGGGGCCATATTCTAGCCACACACTATTGGCCATATGTATCTCACAATGGACTAGGTTCCCTCAAGTAGCTGTTAAGCCCTTAGGTGTAGCTGTTAAGCCCTTTGGTGGACAGAGGTAGGAAAGATTCCAGATTGCTCGGCCTATGAAAAATGCCAACAAATTTCCAATGTATATATGCACCCTCTTTTAAGCTCCTGGCCTCAGCTAAGTTTTGAGAAGTGCAGGAAGGCCGTGAAGGAGAGGGGAAGGAGAAATAAAGAGGCTGAGAAAAAAGAGACACAAAGAAAAAAAACACATGGTGATGACATCATTGCCGTGTTATAAAACTGAGCCTTAAATCTGCAAGAGTCATTTCTGTTCTATCTCAATAGGGAGAAATGTGCTGAGCTCTTGGGGTCATTGACTAACATGTCTGCCAGATGGATCCTGGGTTTGGCTGCTGGACCAGAGCATTCCGTCTCAGGGTTTAAGATACAACAATGCATTATTAAACCTGTTTGTAACACAATGTGCAAGATGACATCATATCCCTGGGTGTGTGTGACCTCACCAAAAATGTGTGCCCTGCTGTGTAAGAAAAGTGAAACTCTGGGTTACAGACAGTTAGGTAGAAGTTATTATGGAGACTTTTAAAGAGCTGCCCTTCCCCCAGTCTTGTTCTCTTTTCTCTCAAATCCAAAATATTCTTTAAAAGAGGAAGAACAAATATTTTATGCAATCTTTCATCAAAAAGATGTAATAAAAAATGTTGAGAAAAAAACCATCTGAAATGAAGGAAAAATGGAGATAGCCTTAGGAGATCGTGACTTTTAGTCTGGGATCTCAGTCCTGGTCGTTCAGGAAATAAAAACCACTGCATAGAGAGAGTGCATGGACATATATACACTACCAAATGTAAAATAGATAGCTAGTGGGAAGCAGCCTCATAGCACAGGGAGACCAGCTCGGTGCTTTGTGACCACCTAGAGGGGTGGGATAGGGAGGGTGGGAGGGAGACGCAAGAGGGAGGAAATATGTGGCTATATGTACACGTATAGCTGATTCACTTTGTTATACAGCAGAAACTAACACACCATTGTAAAGCAATTATACTCCAATAAAGATGTTTAAAAAAAATAACCACTGAATATTTAGAACAGTAAGACCTTAATGCAGGGAACGGGTTATAGTGGAGATAGACGAGCTAAGAAGTCTAATGGGGTAGTGAGACCATTCTGATTGGTAAAGGCAAGAAGATGCTGCGTCCTGTGAGCTGGATGCAGGGAGTATGGGGAGCCTGTTAGGTGGGCAGTGGAGCTGCAGCTGCTGCCAGAGGTACTCCTGGAGGCAGAGAAAGAGGTGCTCTGGTCTCCCCTCCCCTCCTTGGACCCTCTAATCTCCCACTAGTGTTCCTTTCTTAAGGGTTGAGTCCAGAGGGAAACTGGGAGCCTGGGAAACCCGGCCTGTAGGGGTCAGTCCCCCCGAAAGCAAAGCAGAGCAGAGGAGCATGAAGAATAGATCTAAGGGCTTCCCTGGTGGCGCAGTGGTTAAAAATCCGCCTGCCAATGCAGGCGACACGGGTTCGAGCCCTGGTCCGTGAAGATCTCCCATGCCGCGGAGCAACTAAACCCGTGCACCACAACTACTGAGCCTGCACTGTAGAGCCCACAGGCCACAACTACTGAGCCCACATGCCTAGAGCCTGTGAGCCACAACTACTGAGCCTGCGCTCTAGAGCCCGCATGCTGCAACTACTGAACCCTGTGCACCTAGAGCCCATGCTCGGCAACAAGAGAAGCCACCGCAATGAGAAGCCCGTGCACCGCAACGAAGAGTAGCCCCCGCTCTCCGCAACTAGAGAAAGCCCGCACTCAGCAACAAAAACCCAATGCAGCCAAAAATAAATAAATTAAAATAAATAATTTTTAAAAGAAAAGAATAGATCTAAAAGCAAAGAGGTCCAGAATCAGCACATCTGGAAAGACAAATGCTGCCTTCAAAGGAAGATGATCATAGTCTGCAAAATCATTAGGGATGTGGGCACAGTGAGGGGATGATTATCCATCAGATCCAAAACCGGATGTGGAAGAATTAGGAGCTGAGTTTAGCTGAACAGCACAGAGGGCAACCACCTCTACTGCCTCCACAGCCAGAACTTTGGATTGGATTTCATCCATGGGCCTAACCAGTGTGACTCACTATATTTCATTAGTATTCACTGGTAAAACTAAGCATGGACCACAGTAACGGAAAACATTATTTTGGTAGGAAAAATTTAAATTTGTGTTTTATAGGTGTGGTTTTTGTTGTTGATGTTGTTATTGCTAATAACACTGATATCCAATACACATGCATTTATTTATAATTTGGGAACTCACTGCTGGGTGATTACCTTGTTTTCACAGGTCAATCCCATCCCCAGACATTCCTACTTCAAGATTGAAGTAATTTCTTTAAAAGTGATGTTCGACCGTTGACTGTTGATGCAATGTTCTATTATTAACTAACATGTAATTAGTTCATTAAAAAACTACCTCAACTGAATAGCATGTAACTTAATACAACCTATCAAAGTGGAGAAATCCACAGTTTCTCACAAATGGGAGCAAAATTACAGTGCAGGGAAACTGGAAGCGAGAAGATGCCAGCTGGCAGGACACTAAGTGTTTCGGATTACCGTGTGTTTATGACCTCTGTGTTCTAGAAAAAAAATTAATTAGATTATGCTATTTGAGAATCTTGGAATGCCATGGCTCTGTGCCAGGCTTATCAGAACCACACATCTGAAGTTTAATTAAGCTGTTTTAAATTTCACCCATATTTCTAAGCTTTGAAAAAGCAATAAATGTAGGAACTAATAAATAACGGTGGAAGAATGCTAAGATTCCCTCAGATGGCAGCATTCAGTGTAAAATCATGGGCTGTTCCAAAGTCTACTATACACTTGTTTTCTTGAACACGAACGTGATACGAAGCAGTGCTCTTTCTTTAAGAGTATTTGGAAAGTAAACATATGCAACGTGGGAACTCTAATTATAGAAACTTAGCAAGTTGTTTTTGAAAATACAAATCATTCTTTAATAGTGTGTCTGTATCTCAGGTTGGGGTCAAGATGGAGAAAGGCAAGTGAGTTCCAGCACAGGGAAAGGGAAGAGAAGGGAAATTTGCTTCTCGTTCACCTTGATGAGGGAGTCTTGCTGACTGACCTTCCAGCCTGTCATCATATGAGTAGGTGTCATTTTTTTATTATTTACTTTTTCTTTATGTATTTATTTTTATTGAAGTATAGTTGATTTACAATGTTGTGTTAGTTTCCGGTACACAGCAAAGTAATTCAGTTATACACACACACACACACACACACACACACACACACACACATATATATACTTCTCTTTTTCAGATTCTTTTCCCTTATAGATATTGAGTATAGTTCCCTGTGCTATACAGTAGGCCCTCACGGGTTATCTATTTTATATATAGTACATAGGGTGTATATGTTAATCCCAAACTCTTAATTTGTTTACTTTTTAATTGTGGTAAAATATACATAACATAAAATTTACCATTTTTACTATTTTTTTTTTTTTTTTTGCGGTACGCGGGCTTCTCACTGTTGTGGCCTCTCCCGTTGCGGAGCACAGGCTCCGGACGTGCAGGCTCAGCGGCCATGGCTCACGGGCCCAGCCGCTCCGTGGCATGTGGGATCTTCCCGGACCGGGACACAAACCCGCGTGCCCTGCATCGGCAGGCGGACTCTCGACCACTGCACCACCAGGGAAGCCCCGTTTTTACTATTTTTAAGTGTACAGTTCAGCAGCATTTAATATATTCACACCGTGGTAATTCTTGCCACCATCCAATCCACCTGCAGGACTTGGCTTAAAGTTCTTTCATTAATCACTTTCTAAAAATTAAAAAAAAAAAAGAAACTTTATAAAATGCTCTAGGACTATTTGGTCACTTTGGTCAAAGGCTGAAAATGTGTGGGACAGTATATCTGTGTCTGCATGTGTGGGAGCCCGATGGTCCTGCCTCATGGTCCTACAACTGAAGAATCTAAGGGGTTTGACCGTGTTATCAGATAAGTTCGTTGTGATTAAGTAAAATGACTGTCCAAACAGACTTAATGGAAGAAGAATATTGGCTCCTTTTGAGAAAACAAACAAACATGACAGTACAGAAACTGATACCACTTTAAAGAAGCTATTTCATTAAATTATTAATTATTAATGAATATTCAACAAATACTTACTTACTGAACACCTACTTGTACTAGATATTGTTTTAGGCTGTGAGGGATTCATGGTAAGCCCTGAAATTCAAGGGATTTCAATAATTCAAGACTAAGCCCTCACTCCCATAGACCTTATATTCCAGTAGGGGAGTTTCTAGATACACAGATAAGTATGCAATAAATTATGAAATGTTAAGTATGGATAAGAGAAATGAAAGCCAGTTAGGTTTTCCTTTTCCCATTTATTCCCACTTACAATATTCCAGAGACAAAAAAGAATCATGAGAGTTAAGAGAAGAGAAAGTCTCAACACAAAAGAGGTGACCAACATGTTCGCCGCTGCAGAAATGTTTGGGAGGAAATAGACTGAAAAAGCCTGATCACAAGTCAGTGCCCTTTGAAACGGTATCTATATGGGGGGAAAATACCTGGCAGAAAATTAAAATTCAGTAAATAAACTGTTTTATCTAATAACATCAACTCACATATTTGGCTGATTTCACTACCTGGATTAAGCTCATCCATTCATTCAACAGATATTAACGGATTGCTTAATTTGTGTCTATCCTGGTGATACATATAACAGTGAACAAAACAGAAAAAGCACTGCTCTCATGGAGCTTTACACTCTGGAGGAGATAGATTTTGAACATAGCAGTAAATATGGAACATGTTAAGTAGTTACGAGCTCTATGAAGAAAGGAAAGTCAAGTACCAGGCAATGGAACCTTGGCCCTGAATATGGAGTGTGCCTGGCATCCGTGAGGAACAGAAAAGCCCAATGTGACCGGAGCACAGAAACAAGAGGGTGAGGACAGATGATATGGTCCAGGGAAGTAGGGATCAGATCTCGTAGAGCCCTGTAGGCTGATGTAAAGACCTTGATACTGACTGTGTGTGGGAGCAGAAATCAGTGAGAGTTTTAAACAGTGGAGTGGAATGATCTAACTTATGTCTTTGTAAGATAGCTCTGCCTTGTGTTGTGAACAAATTGAACATTTTGTATAGTTGTGGTGCAGACATACCCTGAAGGCCATTGCTAATTTTACATACCATCTTTTGCTACTTGATTCAATGAAAAAAAAAAAAAAATCAGCCTGGCTACTTATTACCTGTAGGTCGATGATGGACGAGATGATGTATTGGTATCAGTCAGGGTAACAACCAGTAGGCTATATATTAATACAAATCTATACATTAATAAGATGAATAATATTAATTATACATTAACTATATGTTATAATACACACACACACACACGAGAGAGAGAGAGAGAGAGCAAGGAGATGGCTTTTGTGAGTTGAGCTGTCTAGACAAGCCCCAAATCCCTAGGACAGGCTGTCAGGATGGGCAGGGTAGAAACTCGTAAGCAGGAACTGATGCTCCAATTCACAGGTAGAATTTCTTCTTCCAGAGGGAAACCTCAGTTCTGTTCTTAAGACCTTTCAGTGGATTGGATGAGATCCACTCAGATTATCCAGGAATCTCCTTTGTGTAAAGTCAACTGATTGTAGGTGTTAATCATACTTACTACACACCTTCACAGCAATACTGAGATGAGTATTTGATTGAATAACTGGGTACCAGAACATAGCCAGGTTGTCACATGAGTGATCATCATAGACGACTAAGCAATTTTTACCCAGTAATAAGTGGAATGGCTTTGTGTAGACTGTGAGAACTCTTTCCTCTACCCTCTGCTTTGTAACTGGCTCTTTTGAATTATGCAGACAGCCTCAGATGTGGATTTCCTGTCTGATAGGCTACAGTCAGGTTCCAAATGACAAAATATTAAGTAGGAGGACTGGTCTTGTTTGTGAACTCATTAGCACTCAGAGCCTGGCTTCTGCAGCTGGATGTTTCAGTGCCAACCGGGTAAATGTCAGCCCCAAATGGCAGCCACCTGGCTCTTGTGTCCAACTTTGTTGCCCCTCCATTCATCAACTCTTTAAAAGAAGAAGAGTGGTATTGCCTGCACTGCTGTCCATATTCAATATTCAAATGACTCTTTTAGGAACAAAATAGTGCCTGTGTGATTTTGTGTAGGTCGCGGGTAAATTCTAGGGATGAGGAAAAACAACGTTCCAGTTCATCCTATTGACCCCAGTGAACTCCGCTCAATAAATATTTGCAGAGTGACTGAAGGCCAAAGCATGCCTTGAGTTTATGCAATTTGGTGACACTTCTACTGTGAAAACTGTGTTACTACAAACTTTATCTTGGAAAACTCCTGATAGGTGGTAAAGTTGCTCTGAACCTAGGAAGCTGCCATTGACCAAATTATGTGCTTTCAGAGAGAAACATTTCCTGTGAATTAAAAAAAAAGAAAGAAAAGAGAAAAAAAAGAAGGCCCCAGCATGACTAATATGGTAAGAATGTTCTCACCTTCTCCAGGAGAAGAAAGGAGTCAGGTAGAGCTTTGCAGCAATCAGTGGTCACAAACCTCAGTAGACACCCCAGTCATCAACTAACCACACGCATGTGGCACATGGAATGGAACATCCCGGGGCTCTGAAACCACAGGCATCTATCTGCTGGATGAAAGGAAGCAGTTTCACAGGCCTGGACAGAAAAAGGATGTGGTGAATTTTCAAACGGTTCTGATTTATAGGCAAGAAGGTGCAAGGTTATGGTATGCAGAGAAATGAACCATTATATTTCTCGTCACCTCACACCCCCTTCCAGAAACCCTGGCTGCTGTGGTTTCTAGACCAAGAGTATCACCATGACAATCACCAAGCCTGGTCCTTGTTCCCGTTGTCCAGCCACACATCTGTGCAGTGATCCTTTAGGAATAGCTATGAAGCCCCTGCCTTTGGTTACCAGCCAAACAGGGTGTGATATTTTTTCCTGTTTAATTAAAAAGAAGAAAAAAAAGGCTTACCCATTTGCTTTTGCCAGCTATCTGAAAGTTCAAAAGGTAAAGAACATTTCCCTCCACAAATAAGCCGTGGAATGTATTTGGAAGTTGAGTTTTCTTCAGCAGTTGCTGGTTTTGATCCATTTATTCCACTGCTAAGGAAGGTAAAATAAGGAGTTTTCTCCTGAAAAACAAAAAAAGCAACTTTGTATTTATAATTTGACATCAGTGGGAGGGGCTCTAGTAATTTCAGGTCATCTTTCAGACATTAATAGAGGTCAGTAACACCCTCAGGTGGGAGGGACTTGTCATGCCCCCTTGGCACAGGAAGAGTTCAAGTTTCCCTTTACAGGAAATAATAAAATGAATCCTTGCGCACTTCGAGCCCTTCTGATGATGGGTTAGGATGGCACTTTATAAACCAACCTATCCTTGTGAGAGACTCTTTTCGTAAAATTGTATTCTTCATTTATTATGATGCAAAGCTGAATGTCCTATTTACTGCATCGGGCTGCCGACAAGGTCCCATGAAGGGCCAAGGCTTCTGTCCGTGGAACTTTGCAGAATACCCTCCAAAGGATTCCCTTTCATGCTGAGCCAAGGGAAGACAGGAGCTTATGGAGGAAGTGACATTTGGATGGGGGCTTGAAAGGCAGAGGATTTGAACAATAGAAAAGGACACAGCCTAAGTGTCTGCTGCCTGCCCCACCTCATCTTCTAAAATGCCGGGGTTGTTTTTCAGTTGCTGAAGAAAATTGGCTTAAATCTCCATCCTCCATCCATACTGTGGAGCGTCAGCACCCTCCTCAGTATACCTCACAGGTCTTTAGGGGTTGACTTTCTCATGGTCATTTTCCTACAGTTTCTTGCTTCACTGAATTCTCAATCTCTTCTCTGCCTCTCATCTTCTCAAGCTATTTTTTCTCTCTCTGCCCTACATCACTCCTACCCTTAGCTTCTCAAAACATCAGTGACACAAGGCTGCTCCATGCCTAGATTTTAAGATAACCAAGAAGAATCACAGCCCAGCACACGGTTGGCAACATCTTAAAATTTGTATCAGATATCCCTCACCAATTTCTCTGGTCCCGTTAGATAGGAGATATCTTACTAACCATCCTATTTGGGGTGTCACTTGTCATTAATCTGGGTCCACAGCTAGAGTAAGGCAAAACTAATATATCAAGAGATCCCCTGATATTACAACTTGAAGAACCAAAAAACTTTCTTTTTTCATAGCAGGATGGAGTCAGATTTCCAGGCTCGCCTTTGGCCCTGCTGCATGGGATCATTCGGGGACCTGGTTGGGAATGAGTTTTTGCTTCCTTGTCCTCCAGGCCTTGTATTTACATGGCTAAGGCTGCCAAACCCAGTTGTCACAGCCACAGGAAAGGGGAAGAGAGTGGGAAGGAACACGTACCGCCCATGGTTCTCAGCCAGGACTGGCACCTACCACTTCCGCTCAACGCCATGTGTAGGAATTCAGCCTTAAGAGCAAACTAAGTGCGGGGAGCTGAGAAGTGTAGTTACTACTCAGGTAGCTCCGTACCGGGCCCCATCTCCTTTACTACAAAAGGAGGTGAGAACCAGTGTGGGTGGAAACTTGGCAGTCTCTGCCACATCCTCCTTCCACTCTTTCCCTTACACCCATCTTTCCTTCTCCACTTCTCAGCAGCCAACATTTAGATTCCTGCCGCATTTTTAAGGAAAAACAATGGATGACACAGACAGATGGAAAGATATACCATGTTCTTGGATTGGAAGAATCAATATTGTCAAAATGACTATACTACAGATTCAATGCAATCCCTATCAAACTACCAATGGCATTTTTCACAGAACTAGAACAAAATATTTCACAATTTGTATGGAAACACAAAAGACCCCGAATAGCCAAAGCAATCTTGAGAACGAAAAACGGAGCTGGAGGAATCAGGCTCCCTGACTTCAGACTATAGTACAAAGCTACAGTAATCAAGACAGTATGGTACTGGCGCAAAAACAGAAAGATAGATCAATGGAACAGGATAGAAAGCCCAGAGATAAACCCATACACATACGGTCACCTTATCTTTGATAAAGCCAAAGCAATCTTAAGAGAGAGAGAGAGAAAAAAAAATGGAACTGGAGGACTCGATTCTTCATGGTTTAATGCTCTTCTCCCAGAAAAGACTCAGTGGCTGCAACTTCCATCATTAAAACAACCCGTTAAGCTCTGCACTGAAGAATCTGATGCCTCTGAGGTAAGTGCTCCCTGTTCCTACAATGCAGTCACCAAGCAGTTGTTTCACTCTGTGTGTGCATGTGCATGCCCACTTATGTGCAAGCGTGTAAATGAGAATTTCTTCTTTCTGGTACCTGAGGGACTGAGGGCAAGATGGGGGGAGGGGGAAGTATTCCCTAAGAAGGAAACACTGAAGCAAAGTAAAGGAAAGAGGAAAACGTGGTTGCTTCCGGGTAATGGATGGTCAAGTTTACTTGGCTCATAGGTTACAGGAAAAGGGATGGGGGTCTTAGTGTGGAATCTTTCCAGTCGCAAGTAAACAGAAACCAAATGCAAACCAGCAGAGGCTAAAAACTGTGATATGCGAGGTTGTAGACGTAGGTCTTGTTCCAAGTCTGGCTTGATCCAGGGCTCCGGAAAGTGTCATCAAGTCTTCGTCTCTATCTCTGAGCTGGTTGGCCTCTGTCTTCCCAGATAGGCCCTCTCCAGAGGGGCCCTGATATCTCTAGGCCATGTGTTATCTGGAAAATGTTTAAGTTGATGTTTCCAGCCAGTCGCTAAGGTAAAATAAAGGCGAAATTCCAAAGCCAGGTCATCCGGTTCAGAACTTGCAAGGTAAGGATGGAGAGCTAGTTCTACTGCTCCTGGGTTGTCCTGACAGAATGAAGATTTTAAAAAAGGGCAGAAGTAGTGGTTGGGGGACGTTTCTGAAAGTAGAGAGGGGAAGGATTTTTTTAAAGAAATTTCTCTGGAAAGAGCTCTTCTCCAAAGCCTTCTCCATGCCATGAGCGCCTCATGTGGGCTAACTCTTATGCATCAAGTTTACTGAGGACACATCTGTGGACTGCTCTGAGTTGGGACACACAAACAATGGATGTCTGAGTCATAGACCATGAGAGCAGGATGGAGGATCTATCTTGGGATCAGCCAACCAGTCCAGAATTTGTTGAGACAAGTGATGCCTGAGTGTCTTTGAAAGACTAGGGGTTGGCCAGATGGGAGAAGAGCCAGTGTGGGCTTAGCCTGGGTCCTGCCCAATAAGGCCACCAAAAGGCATGGAGGGAACTTTAGTAACATGAAACTGAAAATGAACAGTGTATTCTTGGGGGCTGCAGAAGGACTTACTTACAGGAAATCCATCATTATGGGTCAGGGGAGCTGCAGGAAGTAGGTCTCCAGTAATGGGAATTTCCAAAAAACCAATGAAAGTACCTACAACAGGTAAGGATGGTTTTACACATTTGCCACCCAGAGAGCATGAAGCCAGCTCAGGAGAGGACCATTTTAAGTACGAATTTTCCTTACTTCTTAACATTCCCCCTTCTCCACCCATAACTCTGATCGCAAAGGGATCAGAAACTAGTTAGCAAGTGGACAGTTAGGAGAGGTATAAGGTAGAGAAATATAGAATAAGTCAACCATATCATTTCTATTTCCCCCAGCTGCCTGCCAGCCTGAAGGAGCCCTGAGTCAGGGGATGGGAAAATATTTGACTTAAATCAATTTCAAAGCTTTTGGGACTTTCCTGGAGGTCCAGTGGCTAGGACTCTGTGCTCCCAGTGCAGGGAGCCTGGGTTCGATCCCTGGTCAGGGAACTAGATCCCACATGCCACAACTAAAACCCGGCGCAACCAAAAAAAAATATTCAAAAATTTCACTAATATCTTGGACTCCACATTGCAATTTCTAAAGTGGACTCTACTTGTGACTTAAAGCGACTTTAGGATCTAAGTATGATTAGAAAATTGGCTACAGGAATTTTTATCTAGGTAGGAGAAACTTTAAAGGGATAGTGGAAAACAAAAAAATAATTTCATTTGATTGCCTTATAAATTCTGCTTGTTCAGTATTTACATCTTCCTACAGATCATGATCCAGAGGGGGAAAAATATCTTCGCTCCTCCAGAAACCATAAAATTCCCTAAAAACACTCTTAGTGTTCCTTCTTGAGTCACTGCCCCACCCGCCAAACCTGAGACAAAAGAGTCAGGTTTTGTCTGACCAGAAGTAAGTTCCACCAGAGCAGTCTTCTGGGGTCTTCTCTGCCTTGTTCACTTCCTGAGTCTCCAGGGTCTGAAAAAAATATCTTATATGTATAGTAGGAGCTTAATAAATATTTCTGGATTGGATAAAGCAGTATAATCATTGCCTTCAAGAAGCTTAAAGTCCAGTGGATGAGAAAGGCATGTAAGCACAAGAGAGTAGAGAAAGTTCAATGACACAGGAAATCATAAAGCTGTCTAAGAGAAAACAGAGGGTTGGCGGGGTCGGGGGGGGTGGGGTGAAGGAGGGATGCCTAAGGCTTCCAAGATATGATGCAATGTGGGATAGTAAAGGATAAACAGAACATGGCCCCTTTAGGCCGTTGTTTTCCTGCCCTCCCCTTCTCTTTGAGGGTTTTCATTTTTTGTCTCCTCTTTTGATGGGGAGGAACAATGGGCAAAGGGTGAGTACTCTGGGCCTGCTCCTTCCTGGGTGTGGTCTTTTCTGTGGCTACACCAGTGGTATGACTTTACAGGATCTCAGCACGAAGCCTGTGGGACTGTAGCTCTGTGGGATCTTGTCAGATCCTACCCCAGCACTAAGGTCAGAACTGGGGAAAGATGTAGTAATCACCACAAAGGCACATGGGCTCAAAGGCAAAGCTGGCATTGAACAGAACCCTTCCTGCAAACTGCGCCTGCAGGAAGCAACCGGGAGCTTTTCCTGTGTGCAGCCAGCTCAGTGGGGTTAAAATATGATTAAGCCTAAACATATAAACAGCAAATTCCCAAGTTAGTGATGATATAACATTCTGTTAGGGTTAGGCTGGATTAGAGCTGATTGTGTTGCCTCATATTGGAATCTGGCCCAAAATGTTGATTCCTTTTATAAATCCTGTAGTCATCCCCAGGAATAGCATGATCCACCAAAGAGATCTAAACCTTTCTAAAGTTTCTGGTTTTAGTGAGACATTCCTTAGCATCACCTGGGAACACCCCAAGCAACACAGACTGGCTCTTAGGGCCTCGGGAAAATGGCACACATCTAGAGAGGAGGGCCTGTGGTACCCTGGTCAGGAACACGGATGGCGCAGACCCGGGTGGAGTGTGCTCTAAATCACACCCTAACAGAGAAGGAACGTGAAAGGCAGTTCAACATAAAGGAAAAATAATACCACACTTGGTTGAAATCACATCCAACTGCAGCCAGGTCCCGATTTGTAATCCTTCATCCTTTCTGGTATTCATTCAGCTGCTATCGACGCCCCACAGGAGGGATTCTTCTTCCAGGGCAACAAATGCTCAATTCATCAGGGGACAGAAGCCCTGCTCCTGTGCTATTTCCCCAGGATCTTCAAAAGGTTTGAATATAAATAGAAACCAGAGACATATTATTTTCAGAAATGAACATATTTTCACTCTAGTTTAAGGATGTGGATCCTTATCACTCCCTTCCACATGGAGAGCATCCCTGCTCTGCACCATGTTCCTGGTGATTTTAAAGAGAGCCTGCAAGAAGCCCCAGAAGGTGGGCTACCCTGCTCTGTTCCAACCACAGCCTTTCTGAAGGCACTTAATGCAAACGCAAATGTTTCAACTGGGTAAGGAGCTAAAATAATGAAGCTCTTTTTTGTTTTCTCTTCTTTTCTTTCTTCCTTCCCTCCTTCCTTCCCTCCTTCCTTCTTTCCTTCCTTCCTTTCTTTCTTTCTTCTTTTCCTTTCTTTCTTTCTCTTTCTTCCTTCCTTCCTTTCTTTCTTTCTCTCTTTCTTTCTTTCTTTCTTTCTTTCTTTCTTTCTTTCTTTCTTTCTTTCTTTCTTTCTTTCTTTCAATATTAGCTCCAAGAAAGAAATGCTGCAGGAAGTCGTGACCATAATAGTTATCATGATATTAATATGCAACATCTGGGTGTCTAGGGATGATAACAGTAGGCACACCAGTCCTCCTAAGGCCCTAGAGACAATTACATCTCAACTCTGGGTTGATGAAAAAATGGAACACAGTTCTTTAAGTTTGAATTGGAGTCTACTTTGTAACCCTGCTGGGATTGAACCAAAGCTGGTGAACCATCCCATGTTAAAAAGTGAGCTGTTTTCCTATTTGATAAAATTAGAGAGTAGACTCTAAACACTTGAATTCAATACAAGAAAGACTTCAGAATGAAATGCTTGGTGTTATCGACATCATTCCCAGACTCATCTGGGAAATTCCCACCCACAAACTTTCTCCAGTGACTCTGATCTTGTGACTAACGTGTCTCCCGGCTTCTCCAAAGCCATCATCTTCCTGGCCTGCTGTCAATGGAATAATGAAAAAAACAGGGATCTGAAGAATGGAACTCGAGTCATTCTCTCCCCACTGCTGATTACCTGGTGACAGGTTAGTTGGCCCTTTCAACCCCAGTGATTTCATGGTAATAATAATATTTTGCCTGTCTGAAGGCAGGAGGCTGGGCAAGATGGATGATGTATCTCAACTTGATGTATATTTTATCTACTTTACCTTAAACTAGTGCCATGAATCAACCAAATGACTATGCTCTGAACACAGAACTTACATACACACACAAAAAGAATGAAACAAAGCTTAGAACTCATGCGACTTTGCTTATACCCACTTATTTTCATTTGAGCAACTTGGTATTTTCTCCGTTGATGGTGAGGTTTTTATATCATCAGATGATTCCTTGAGGTTTCATCCAGCTGGAAGGTTCACAATTCTATTGTTTTTTCTAGAGGAATTTAAAATAAATGTGAAAACAAATGGGCCTTGTATGGTCAGGCCACTCAAGATGGCTGTCCTCTTGCTTTCTGTACATTCCCTGCTGGACCAGTGCCTGCTTCACCTACACCCCACTCACATACCTGACCTTCCTACACACTTGTCCCCACCCCAGGTAGTGATTGCTCTTATCAAAAGGGTAGTGAGGGATACGCCCTATTGCTGGTTTTCATGGTAGCGGAGGAGCCAACCTGATCAAATTCCGCTATAACTGGTAACCTCCCCCCTGACCCCTGGGGGTGAAGACTGTCACCATGTCCTGCCCACCATCTGCTGCACATGGTGGGGTGTCACTCCAGGACCTTGCTTCAGATGTGTAAGTTCCCCCATCCATTAAACCATTGATGCCTCTGTCGCTGACTCCTGGCTCTTTCTTTGATCTTAAAGCTGGGCAAGCACAGGCTTCATAGGCCTGTGGGGTGCAGCCCAACAGGCCAAAAACTCATTCTGGTCACTAAGATGTCTCTGGGAGCCACCACCTCTTTTTCATTTTTGCAGCACTTCTTGCCTTATTACAATAGCTCTCTTGTCAGTCCTGCTGTTTAGGGGACCACTCCCCTCCAGTTCATTGCATGCTTCTATTATGTACTTTTCTAGACCTAGATCTAATGAATCACCTGTGCTTCACCCTGCCTCCCGCACCTGAGTGCCGGCCTTTCAGAAAGCTGCTCCAACTTGACTTTGTCATCTCACTTCCTGTCATTCCTCAACATGAGATGTCTCACTGGCCACAGGTGACACTGGTCACCCCACCATATTCCACTAGGGAAAGGCCTGCGCTCAAGCTCCTTCAGGTTGTTGGAAGAATTAATTTCCCTGTAGCTGGAGGACTCAGGTCTCCCCAGTCTTGCTAGCTGTTGTCTGGGGGTGCTGCATGCAGTTTCTAGAGGCTGCTCTCAGGTTTTTGTTCCATGGCCCCCTTCACACACTTCCAAAGTCTTTGACTTCAGAAGGAACCCTGTCCATTTCCAGACAAAGACAGACAACTACTGTATGCTATCACTTACATGTGGAGTTGAAAAAATACAACATACTAGTGAACATAACAGAAAGCAAGCAGACCTAATGATATGGAGAACAAACTATTGGTTACCAGTGGGGAGAGGGAAGGGGGGAGGGGCAAGGCAGGGGCGAGAAAGTAAGAGGTACAAATTATTAGGTGTAAAATAGGCGACAAGAATATTTTGTACACCATGGAGAATATCACCAATATTTTATAATAACTATAAATGGAGTATAACCTTTCAAAATTGTCAATCACTATATTGTACACCTGGGACATGTAGTATTGTACAGCGACGATACTTCAGTTAAAAAAAAAAAAGGCTCACCTGATTAGATCAGACCCACCCTTGTAGTCTCCTTTGGATGAACACAACTGATAGGGACCTTGATTACACCTGCAAAATCCTTTTTGCCATATAATACAATCATAGGGGTAATATCTCATTCTAGTAACAAGTTCTACCCACACTTAATAGGAGGGAAGTATATAAGGTCAAAGATCACAGGGGTCATCTTCAAATTCTACCATAACGTCCTTTCCTATTCCACCCGACAAACTATTTATCATCCAGGAGCTAGTTTAAATGCACCTTCTGTGTTAAGGAATCCTGACATCCTCAGGCTGAGGTGCTGGCCCTGTGGGTCCCTATTTGTCACAATGCTATTATATGTATCACATTGTATTATGCCTAGCTGTGTATGTATCTGTCTGAATTAAGATGTAAGAAATTGGGATATTGTGGGATTCTCAGTTTCATATTGTATACTGTGAATCCCATGTTTATTGACACTGAGTTCGCTGTGTTAAACCCCTTTCTGGACACTGTACACCCTACTTGAAAGGGAGGTGTGTCAAGTTGTCTAGTAGGAAGTATTTTCCCAGGTGAGGGTGGAGGCTTCATACCAGGTTATGCATGGGTCCTCTTTACTTCACACAATAGCCTTGCATGTTCAATAACTCAAGCCCTTCGCGCCAGCAGTACAGACATAAGGATTCAAATGTAAGATTGGAACTGCTATTCGCATCCGTGATACATTCACGTTTGGTCATAAAAGACTAGCTCGTATGAGAAAGTAGTCTTAGCAAACTGAACGCAAAGATGATGAAAAAGAGATGTAATTTTAAAAATTTAAAATTGGACAGTTATTTTGCATCTTTTATCCGAATGAATAAAGCTGGCGGTGATTAAAAATGGAATAAAATAATTAAGCAAGAGCACCTCTGGCATCCATATAAGAACTTCAGAATGGCTGTTAGTTACACTGCATTCATTTTTCCCCTGGGAAATTTTCTTTCATAAAGGAAATGGAAGGAATTCACATTTACTGTGTTTGATTCTTCCACCTGGGAGCCAGTTCGGGTCTCATCCAGTCTTTCCAGGACAAGTGAATTCAGTTTTTTGGTACCATTTCCCTAAGGTGCACACAGCAGAGATGAAAACCACATGAGATTATTGGATGGTACGTAGACACCAATGTGTATTCAAGATTTGAAGGAGGCAACTGCTTTTGCCTATTTAGCAATGCAAAATATATCCTCTCTGTCAATTTTCTGGAAAGAAAACTGGAATTTGAGTAATTTTATACTATAGGCTGAATTTCAGGATTCTTCATTTTGAAAAGAATGAGCATGGGAAATCATCCAGAACCACAGCTCTTTGCTATGACTCCCTGAAAAAAGAAGCTGGAACTTACCTCCCTATATTCTTTCAGGCAGGGTAACCTCACTCAGCAACCACTCTGCATTCAGAATACACCCAGGAGAAAGAATAAAGAATAACGCCTTACCTTGAACCATGTTTGCAGAGAATTAAACTCTCTGCCAATGGAACGCTGGCCACAAAGGCACTCGTTAGGACAATATTTAACGAAGCATCTTGACCTGGCACCAAGCTTCCATTAATGGAATCAAGAAAGATCTGCCAGTGTTCTGGGGAAGATGATTCCTACACTTGCCCTCCAAAATGTTTTCAAATATGCAGAAGAAAAAAAGAAAAAGATGAATCAAGTAGAATACCTCGTGGACAATTTTTCTAAGCTGGGATGAATTACGTTAGCTTCTGTTCCCTGATCATTCCCTTCCCCAAGAAATGTATGGCTATTTCCATTGCCCTAATCAGCAGAGACAGTTTAAAAATTGATCTGGAAAATCGGCAGTTGACCCTGTGATCCTGCACTTTGTCGACACGTTCGGTCACATCTGGTCTTGAACTGTAAAATTGTTGGCCTATTCCCCAGCATACGGCTCTGACAGCTGCAGGCATTTTGTCCACAGAATAACTCCTCTCCCAGAGACTTAGGAAACCAGGACAACATAGCTTTCATTGCTAGATCCCTTAACCACAAAGAGAATTCTAATAAGCTTCTATGGAAAGGCCCTTCAGCTTAAGATTTTCAAAAAGAAGAAGCATTAGGAAAGAGCACGGGCAATAGCGTACATTTGGGTGTGGGAGATCCTGATTTAAATTCTGACTCTATCTTTGACCCTTGGTTATCCAAAAGGGAGTAAGAGATTCACGTTCTGTTCTCTGAAAAAGAAAATATTGTAGGGATTGAATTAAAGTGCCAGGATTTTTAAAACATTAAAAAATTATTATGTAAGTTACACGATTTAACTCAGCAGCATCATATTGCCCCCCTAGTCTAGAACAACTTGATATTTTATAGTAAAAGATATGTGTTCACTAAGTCGACAAGAGTTTACTGAGTATCTTCCCTGTGTCAGACTCATTTCTAAAAAATATGTGATATGCTTATATGTAGAATCTAAATTATGACACAAATGAACTTATCTATGAAACAGAAACAGGCTCACAGACATAAAGAACAGACTTGTGGTTGCCGAAAGGGAGGGGAGTGGAGGAGGGAAAGATTGGGAGTTTGGGATTAGTAGATGTAAACTATTATATACAGAATGGATAAACAACAAGGTCCTACTGTATAGTACAGAGAACTATGTTCAATATCCTGTGATAAACCATAATGGAAAAGAATATGAAAAAGAATGTATATATAACTGTATCACTTTGCTGTACACCAGAAACTAACACATCATTATAAATCAACTATACTTCAATAAAATACATTTAAAAAAAAAAGAGAAAATGAGGAAAAGCCATGGAAGCTTTGATGGCTTGAAATAGCGCACGTAGATTCTATTAACATTTCATTGGCAGGAATTCCATCCTATGGCCCCACTGAGACAAGGAGGCTGAAGATCTCTATCAGCCTCTGCTACTCATTTATAGAATGCTTGTGATTTTCAGATCTTCCATTTTTCCTTCTTGTACCAACCTTCAACCTGTAAGGACTGAAAATTCCACCTGCATTACAGATTTTAAAAGATTAAAAATATGTGCTATGAATCACCTCTATAGAAGGGACTAAAGACATAATTTAGCTGACTAGGAAATCAACCTTTTGATTTTAAACTATCATTTTATGATATAAATAGTATAGTAAAGGATTATCCCTTTAAAATGTTTACACTTATTGAACATATATTGAACTATCTCATTTAAATCACATAACAGGGGCATGAGATAAAATATCACTGCATAAGTAACAGACTCAGAGGTCTATAACCACATGTCCAAATTTACACAGCTTGTTGAGTAGGTGAATCTGCCAGGATTCAAACCCCAGTTCTGTGTGACAGCACAGGGTATGTTGATAGCACGCCACCATGATAACCTCTTCAGGACTCTGACTGCTTCAAGGAGTTCCTCACAGACTTTCAAAGAGATTGACCCATTGGCAGCATTAGAGTAAGCTGGCATATTTAGGTCATCTAAAAGAGGTTATCTTAAAACAATATTAAGGCTTCCTGTAACTTAAGCTAGAAGTTCCATTTGAATTCCTTATGATGGCATCTAAGTTTGTCCTTTGACTCCAGTCTAAGTCTCCAGCTTCCCGAGGAGCTGTTTCTCCCACCCTCCTGGCCTCCATGCACTCTGCACTTTGGCCACATCATGTGATTTACTCTTCCCTGTATGGCCTGAGCTCTTATATGGCTCCATGACCCTCTTTCCAGAGAACCATTTCAACTGCTTTGTGACTTCCAGAGCAGGAATTGGGGACTCTTTTTAATTTGCTCCCATAGCATTCTGGGCCTATCTTTATTATTATACAAATTACATTTATTTTAATTATAGATTCATAGTAAACTATAAATTCACTATATTTTACCTATGCTTGTCATCCTAGTATCAAGTATAGCATTAGCATTTGACTTAATACATGTTCCTTAAATGAACGAAATGTAACCTCTTCATGTATCCCATCATTCTTCTTTTATGTTCCTTCCAAATGATGCTGAAAGTTAAATGACTTCTTATTGTATAAATATAGCTGATTCACTTCATTGTACAGCAGAAACTAACACAACATTGTAAAGCAACTACACCACAATTAAATACATAAATGACTTGTAGTTTGAATGATATTTTCAAAGCAACACTTAGGGGGATTTTCTCAGCACCCCTTGTGGTCACTCATGGAATTGCCCAATCATAGCTCCCTAAGTATAAGAAAGAAGGTAACACGAGCACTTGCAGAAAAACTCACACCCCACACACCAAGGCAAAAGACCAAACAAGAACACAATTCATCCATTTATTCAACTAATATTTGTCATTTAATTTCTAAGGCATCTCAGTCACATAGGACATCCAAACATTCATTTTCCTAAATGAAGATTTAGTACTCTCGATTCCCATGACTATGATTAATAGCTCTGATTTTTGATATTTCTAAGATACCTCTCATCTAAAAGTGTTATGGAGACTTTCTATTTCTGACAAGATGTCAAAATAACACAGGTTTTCTCCTCCATTCCCAAGTCCAATCCTGAATACGCCGAACGTGGGAGAGACGTGAGATTGATTGGTCTGCAAAAATAATGCCACAAATTTGAGAAACTCCTGAAAGAGAGATGAATGGATTTTGATGTAGGAGAAAATGGTGGTTCAGAGATGAGAGCTATGTGCAATCAGGGGATAGGTTGGGAAAAATCTTTCCACTGTTCTCTTTTCTCACTACAGCCTTGCCCCACCAGGATTGTTGCCCATTCCATCACCACTGCAAAGCCAACACTGAGCAGTTCCATATCAGGTCTGCCCAGCTGGAGGCAGCATGCAAGTACATCTAGTGGTGCATGAGGTGGGGAGCCAATGGTTGCAGGAAGATGAGCTAAAACATTACTTTCCTCTCCCTCCTTAGTTCCTAAACTCGTTTATTACAATCATGGAAAAGATCTCTTAGATAAGAGTAGTACTAAGGGTGATGGAACAGGGAGTTTTACTGAGGGGCAGGATTAACTGGTTGGGAGTGTGCCAAATGGGCAATGGTTCAGCCTAGATTTAATACCAATGTTCTCCATTCTGAGCCATATCTCCCTACCTCCATTAAATGTTTCAGTAAAGGCATCAGGGTTTAGGATTTAGTTTCTCTCATTGGGCATCTTATTAACCAAAGTAGCTGATACATTCAGAGAAATATGAGCTTTTAGTGAATAATAAGAAATTTTATAAGTTACCTGCTATAAAAGAAAGGTAATACTTCGAATGATCTATACTGGAGGACCAGATTAATGTATTAGATCAAAAATGAATTAAAACCAAGCGTAAAACTATTCTCAAAGAGTTATAGAAAGATATGACAATTTGAAATAGGGTCAAGAAGTTTTAAAAAATAACTAATTGAATAATTGCCAAAACTTGGAAGCAACAAAGATAGCCTTCAATAGATGAATGAATAAAATGTGGAACGTTCAGATAATGATATATTATTCAGCATTAAAAAGAAATGAGCTATCAAGCCATGACAAGCTTCAAATGCATATTACTAAGTGAAAGAAGCCAATCTGAAAAGGCGACATACTACATGATTTCAACTATTTGACATCCTGGAAAAGGCAAAACTATGGAAACAGTAAAAAGATCAGTGGTTGCCAGGGGTTGTGTTTAAGGCAAGAATACAAAATAAAATTTAAAAAATGAAACCTTACTGAATATAAATAATACCACAAAGGAACAAGAATCAGATCTGACACCAGACTTTTCTACTGATTTACAGATTTTCCTTACCACAAACTGATGTAACAAAACAACAAATTATGTTTCAAAATGTTTAAGAAAAATAATCTGAAACTATAATTTTGTACACAGAAAAGCTATTTTTATATACAGGCATGAAATAAAGAGCTTCTCAAATATATATAAATTTAGAGTATTTCTTGCACAAAGATCTTCTTTAAGAACATTTTAGAGAAAGTAGTTTGACAAAAAGATGACATAAATCCAGGAAGATACCACAAGAAAAGGAATGAAAATCTTATTAAAATTAGTAAAATTTAATGCTGACTATAATAATTCAGAACTAAAATTCAAGGTGAAGGGAACTGAGGGAATGTTATATATTATGCTAGTCTACTTGTCTTCTTTAGAGGGAAGATAGAGCTATCCATAAGCTTAAGAAATTGAAAAAGAAAATAATTATAACTAAGGGTCTTAATAGATTTGGAATAACTATGAGAATAATTAAACAGCAATCCCACTACTGGGCATATACCCTGAGAAAACCATAATTAAAAAAGAGTCATGTACCAAAATGTTCATTGCAGCTCTATTTACAATAGCCCAGAGATGGAAACAACCTAAGTGTCCATCGACAGATGAATGGATAAAGAAGATGTGGCACATATATACAATGGAATATTACTCAGCCATAAAAAGAAACGAAATTGAGCTATTTGTAATGAGGTGGATAGACCTAGAGTCTGTCATACAGAGTGAAGTAAGTCAGAAAGAGAAAGACAAATACCATATGCTAACACATATATATGGAATTTAAGGGAAAAAAAATGTCATGAAGAACCTAGGGGTAAGACAGGAATAAAGACACAGACCTACTGGAGAATGGACTTTAGGATATGGGGAGGGGGAAGGGTGAGCTGTGACAAAGCGAGAGAGAGGCATGGACATATATACACTACCAAACGTAAGGTAGATAGCTAGTGGGAAGCAGTCGCAAAGCACAGGGAGATCAGCTCGGTGCTTTGTGATCGCCTGGAGGGGTGGGATAGGCAGGGTGGGAGGGAGGGAGACACAAGGGGGAAGAGATATGGGAACATATGTATATATATAACTGATTCATTTTGTTGTAAAGCAGAAACTAACACACCATTGTAAAGCAATTATTCTCCAATAAAGATGTTAAAAAAATAAAATAAACTGTAAAAGAAATAAGAGAGAGAGAACTAAAGAAAACCAAGTGCTTCAATTTTAAAGATAGGACTAAAATAGTAAGGTTTATTTAAATGTCTGAATGCTGGATTTGGTATCTGATAAGCAGACGATTATTTAGAGCACATTAAAATAAAAGTCAAAACTTATCTGAGCAAATTTAACCAGAGCAGCAGGGTTTGCACATAGTACAAAAATGTAGTCCAAGAGGGAAGAGATATGGGAACATATGTATATGTATAACTGATTCACTTTGTTATAAAGCAGAAACTAACCCACCATTGTAAAGCAATTATACTCCAATAAAGATGTAAATAAAAAAAAAAAGAAAAATAATTATAACTAAGGGTCTTAATATATTTGGAGTAACTATGAGAATAATTAAACTGTTTGTAATAGAGCCTTCAGACAAAAAGACATTCAATATTTCCAATGGAAGGCAAGACAGAAGAAAATAGAATATAAAATGGGTGATAAATAGAAAATACTAAATATGAGTGTAGAAATAATATAATGTCTATTTTAATATATATAAGGGAATCAAAATAACCAATCAAAAGATAGATTGCAATATCTGGCAATTACAATATTACAATATTAGATTATAATATTTTCATTACTAAAGATACACTTAAAACACAAGGATATAAAAAGACTAGAAATAAAGAAATGAGAAATCATAACTAGGCAAAAAGAAAAATCCAAAAAATCCAGATAATTTTAATATTGGAAAAAAATAGAATTAAAGGTGAAAAAATAACAAAGGATAAGTAGGAACTATATACAAGTAAAAATTACAACTTAAGAGGTTACAACTATAGGGACCATATATTCACCAAACAATGTAGCCTCAAAATAAATAAAGCAACAACTGACAGAATTAAGTAAGAAGTAAAAAATTCAATAAAGTTGCATATTTAAATATAACCGCTTCAGATTTAAATAATCAGCAGATGAGTAAAAATATAGAAAATTTGAAAAATATGACTAATAGGCTCATTAAGAGAGAGAGAAAAAAGTTTACACACAACAAGTGGTAAATATGCGTTCTTTTAAGTGTATAAGCCTAAAATTGGCCAGGTACTAACCACAAATAAAGCTTCAACAAATTTCAAGGCTCAAACTTCATAAACACTATGTTCTCTGAACATAATACATTAAAACTGGATTAAAAACCAATACAAAAGTTTGGAGGACTTTTTAAATATTTTGGCCACACCTCACGGCTTGTGGGATCTTAGTTCCCCGACCAGGGATCGAACCTGGGCTCTGGCAGTGAAAGCACAGAGTCCTAACAACTGGACCACCAGGGAATTCCCAGAGGACTTCTGTTTAAAATAAATGTTGACTGTGTCCCTAGACCCATTAAATTAGCAGTAAAGTTTGCTTTGTTGTAGTATGTGTGTGTGTCTGTGTGTGTGTGTCCATGTATATACATATGTGTATTAAGATCTAAACCTACAAGAACAAGAAGAATGGACAAGAGTCAACAGCAAGAGACACCCCAAAAGCATACGAACTGTTGACACCAGGCACCTCTGAAAGCTGATGTGAAGGTGAGGTTCTGTTTAAAAGCAGGTAGATTCACCAATATCCTCTGTCACTCTGTGCCATAAAGCAATGGGTTCCCTTCAACCAAGAAGAAGAAAATAGGTCAATGATCTGAAGAGAGAAAATGGACTTAGGAACACTAAGCTAAGTGAGGGCTAGTATACTACACTAAAACCATGGGGACTAATTCAAAATCTACATTCAAATTTTTGGGAATTTCAAACTTCCACCCAGATCTCAAAACCAGCAGCCAGGATTATACCCTCCAGGCAGACTGTTGATAGAATCTTCCTGATGAAACTGACAATCCCAAGAGGAAAACTAATGGCACTCAATTGTAGGTTGTGTAGCAAAGCATACCAGAAAGACTAAACTACATGAAGTCCCCAACTGACAAGCCCTAACCACGTTTCAATCAACTTTTTAGTGGTTGTTTCAAAATACACCAGAAAGTCAATGACCAACAGATATTTGGAGATTCCTAAAATTAAAAATAGAGGTTAAAAAATGCTAACAAAAACCCAGCAATTTGGTACAACCTAAGATCATGAAGGGAGGAGAAAGCTTTACATAAACTATTATACCAGTAAAGAGGTAAGATATTGCTTTCATAAACCAATAGGATGCTATAACACAAATAGAACACAACACAGGAACAAAACAAAAAGGGCCCATAGCAATTAAAAACACTGTAAAAGAAATAAAAGCTTAATAAAAGAGTTGAGAGATAAAACTTCTCCAAAAACACAACACAAACAAACAAAAAGCAAAGCAACAAACAAAGAATAGCTTACAGGTGAACCTCAAAATATTGATTTCTTGTCAGTCTGGAACAGCTGAAGCCCTGCTTGGTTAACTCGTAAAGGACTGGTTAGCTCCCCCAGGCTATTCAGAGAATGGTCTTAGCAGAGTAGGGTTCAATAGCATACACAGCATGAAAGACGTTGGGAATAGTTGATCTGGATAAAAAAAATGTAAACAACAACAATCAGCAAACGGAGTTAAAAATGTTTACCTGAGTAGAGGGAGTGGAACCAGGGATATGACACTTTTATAGAATTATTTCATTTTCTATATGATGTGCTGGTGCAGAAACAGATTAAGGCAGTGCCTAGACTATGAGGTCAGCACAACCATCCCCTAGCAGATGCAATATTGTCTGAGGACAGTTCACAGCTGATTAACTTTTGGGGAATTGCCCTCAGCTGTGGGGAACTGTCCTGCCCAAGACTATGCTCTACTAAAGTGGCCAGTAGCCAGTGGCCAGTACTGGCTGGTGTGGAAACACAAAGGCCTGACCACTTCCTTCCATTTAAGACAACAGTGAACTGCCATCTCAGCTCCAGAACTCCCAGAGAATCCACTGAGGCATCAACTGCAAGTGCACTGAGGGTCAACCTCTCCCTCTGTCCAGTCTCACCTTATTCATTTTCTAACAGGTAGGTTTCTCAAGAGCACTCTCTGAAAAAGGAACTGCATGAAACTTTCGGTGTCAGAATTTCTTTCCCGAGAACCTAACCCAAGACAACATCTAATAAGTATATGGAAGGAGGTCCGATCAATCTTACTACTAATTAGAAAATACAGATTAAAAACAATGAGCTATCAATTTATACTTATCAATGGGCAAAATTAGATAGATAATACCAATATAAGTTCAGGCAAGGACAGTTCTGCCTTTTAATTGGGGTATTTAGACCATTTACATTTGATATAATTATTGGTATGGTTAGGTTTTAACCTATCATCTTGTTATTTGTTTCTATTGTCCCAAGTATTCTTTGTTCTCTCTATCTTATACTTTGGATGGATCTTTTACTCATGCATGTTTTTGTAATATCATGCACTGGCCTTTGGAAAATATTGGTTCACTAAATTATGCAGAACTTCCAAATGTTGACACATATCATTATATAATATCAAAACAATCACATTTATCAAAATTACCACCAGTCTCATCAGGAAAATCCTTAAGCAATGGGAAACTGTCAGGTTCACAGTAGTGGATACGGGTCTTTCATAATCTAATTTTCACTGGAAATCTCAAATTTTATCATTGGCAACAAATATCATCAGTTGTTCTCCTTGATGCAACAAATTCACTTTGTTCAATTTCAAGAAAATGTTTCCCAAATACTCAAGCCTAAATGACCATTATTTGAGTCTTTCTTATAAGTAAAAATTGTGTTCCATGAAAAAAGTGACTAGTTCCACTCAAACAACATCGTGAGCGTTTCCTGGAGACAACATTGCATTTCAAATGTGCAGCAGAAATGATTTATGCATACTTTCCCTTTTGTCACACAGAATGTTAAAAAGACATGTACTCAAGGGTTGGCATGTAGTACAATTAATAATTTTTATTGCTTCATCAAGGACATTGCAAAGCGAAATTTGATTTTTTTTTTTAAACTACAGTTAATGGCAGTAAAGAATACGACTACTAGTATGGTTTGTCACCATGAACTTGATTTGTGCTAAGGTGCCAGCAATTTGCCCACCCTGGCTTTTGCACCAGCAGTGCAAATTCCAACCTGGTGAAAAAGGCAAATAACATCTTAATACTGTGTACCTAGACCAAGTGTACCAAGTTCCACTGTGATGCCATAGTAAACTCACAGGGTGCTGTGAGAGATTTTTAAATTTCAAGGGAAACCGAGCAGTACTCAGTATCTGTTGCATACTGCACAAAGTACTAGCTCCAGCTAGTTCAGTTTCGAGGTCAATTCCACTATATTCCTTTTTATGATAGTGTATTTTTGAGATTTGATTTTTCAGTGCTTCCTGTGATAAAAATTAATGTGGAATCGTAAATGAGGATAACAGTATTCCATCTGATTCCAAGGTTTGAAAAGTGGTGCCCATCAGGTACACATATCCTATTAATAAATAACTGTAGTTATTCAAGAGTAAAATAAAAATACACCATTTATTTGCATTATTTTTTCATTTATTAAGATTTTAGAACATGAATACTTATTGAGTTCTTTCGCCCTAGCTACTTAGTATACAGAAATGCTGTGGATAAATTATTGAGACACTAAGAGGGCCATGGACTGGGAACTTTTGGTTACCTCTGTCTCTGTACCATTATGAAAAAAGAATTTGAACTTCCAGTCACTCTGAAAGGGTTTCAGGAACTCTCAGTGATGTATAGACTACACTTTGTGAACCACTGTATTTGCTAAGGTCTCTAGTTCTTGAGTGTCAAAAGAAATTTTTAATAGTTATATGAATTACATGTCATCAGAAAATGTGCCCTCTCTCTATCCTGGCTTATTCTGGTCTATGCCTATCTGTTTGTCCAGGGTCTGGCACAGGCTGCCAGCTTAAGGTGAACTGATTAATTGAACTAACATCAACTGAGTCCAAGCCTCATGCCAGACTCACTACTTTGGTTTGGAGATTTTTATCACATGAGATCTTTCCTCTGCCTTCAGATAGCTTAAAATCTTGTGGGTGAAATTGGAAAAATATAGATTATCAACAATATATTTTTTAATTTTTTTAAACAACTTTATTGGAGTATAATTGCTTTACAGTGGTGTGCTGGTTTCTGCTTTATAACAAAGTGAATCATCTATACATAGGGATGGACCTAGAGACTGTCATACAGAGTGAAGTAAGTCAGAAAGAGAAAAATAAATACCATATGCTAACACATATATATGGAATCTAAAAACAATACTTTTTAAATGCTACCATAGAGGCAAAAAGAGTGCTTTGGAAACACATAAACAGGTTTTCTAGTTTAGCTTTTGTGCCTCATGGAAGATTCTCCCAAGACATACGTTGACTATGTCTCAAAGAATAAATGGATGAGCGAGAGAGAAGGGATAGAGAGAGAGGAAATAAATGAATGAATGAGAAGGACTATATTGGTATGAATCAGGGGATAGTGATAAATGAAGCTACAGATGGAGGCAGGGCTGTACCATTGTCAAGCTGTGAAGTTAGGACTTTATTATTAACGGGGTAGTGAGAAGTCACTGAAGGACTTCAAGGAGAGAACTGACAGATTTGTTGTAAAAATCTTCCTCTGAGAGCCATTCAAGAATGGGTTAGAAGACGGCAAGCTTAGAAGGAGACCAGTTAGGAGCTGGTGGCAAAATTAAAGTGAGAAATGATGAATGCCTGAACTAAAATTTGGGTGGAGGTGGTCAGTGAAGAGGAGGGTGCATTGATTTGGCAGGATGGTGAGTGGAAGCCAGTGAGCATGGGAATGAATGACCAGCAATGGTCCTTTTACTTTTTTTTTTTTTTTTTAAGAGGGAGGAAGTGCAGGTTTGCAAAGGGAAGATAGTAAGTTCATTTAGGTCATTTTGAAGTGTCTATTGAATATCCAGCAAATAGGTACTTATGCCAGAGTAGAGCTAACATTGTTCTGGCAACACTGCCAAGTTTCATGCTATTAAGTTCATTAAGGAATTATTGCCTAAGGTAGATATACAGTATGCTTCCCAACCACTGAGCAAAGAACAGGAAGAAAGAAAACAGGAAGGACAGATGGGGACTCTATTTTATATAGTAAACCTGAGTTCATAATCATAGTAGGATCCAATGATGCCCATAGGACTCTCCCATAGTACCTCTACTGGCAACCTCTTGTCTGATTTTTAAACACAGTACCTAAGAAGGGAGACTGCTCATTTATTTTCTTATTGAAATTGTGCTCACTTCTCACTTTGTAACAAGGAAAGGGCAACATGGTTTTGCTTAGTTTCACAAAATAAATTAAATTTAGAAGTTCACATTTATCTAGTGCCAATTCAAAGTATCAGTAGGTTCTGTGAAGTAGAGAACTTCTCCAGCATCTGGAGTTCTGTTTCCTTTCCCAGAAGGGATTATGTGCAGCCTATCACTTTTCCTTCCCATACAGATTCTCTTCTCCCAGACCAGCTCTGTGTGTAACAATGAGGCAGAAGGCAGGTTATTACACCTGGATGACTCAGACAAGGAAGCACTGACAATGGAGAGGCAGCCACTTGACCATTCATCATGTGAACTGAACAATCCCCTTACCCTTAGGCTTAACCCACACAGCGCAATATGACTCAAAGTTATCCAGTCACATGTGTCTCTGAAAACAGCCCGGGGCTCTCTAGCTTGAATTGATCCTTGAGCCAAAGATCCAGGCCATTTGCAGAGATCTTGGCAATAGGCTCCGTAGCTGTCAACAAACAGAAACACTGAGTTAACACGAACACTTTCAGTGAAGTGAAGTTAGGGGCAAGTCCATTTTCTAAATCCTACATCAAGACGTCTGACATACTTGATGGTGCTTTGGACAGAATCTGGCTCTCTCAAGGATAAATCTCCCTAAAGAGTAAAACATCTTTGTCTTGGAATCCACCGATGAGAAATTCAGAAAGGAGAGTGACAGAAGTTTACTTTTGTATTATCTAAGAAAAAATACTTTGCTAAGAAAAAGAGTCATGTGGTAAAAGGGCCATTGGGACTTACAATCAGAAGACAGGGGTTCTGGTGTACATTCTACCATCTGCTACTGAGACAGGACACTTTCATAAGCTGCTATAGTTTACTGACTTCATTGTCTTCCTTGTTTCCGCTTTCCAAGCTGTTTCCTAGGCCCTTGTTATTTCCTTGCCTCCAGGAATTTTGCAGGACAGAGAACAGGAGCTACACAATGTCAATGGAAACTTTTTGTAAAAGCTCAAAGTGACTGAAGAGAGGTCAGTCACAAATTCTAAAGTGCTGAACTTTTGCCTTAAATTTCCTATCTGTCTTATTCCCTAGCACTTCCCAATAAACCAGCGCTGAGCACAGAGAGGAAGCACATTGATATATGTCGGTAAATGTGAGAAAGTCCTATGAACACGATGGCAGACAGTGTTGGCAGAAATCTAACTTCTTTCTCTAAAAGAAACAAAACAAAATAACAGATTCCATAAATAATAATCATGTAGCATTGAGACTGACTATTAACGTTGAAGACTCCTGAGCATCACAGAATATCAGCAGTTAATGCTATTACTCCTGCAACTAGTTCTTGGTAGCTATGAACCTGTGACTGGACGCTGGAACGCTGACCACTGATTACCTCATGAATGGCCTCTTGAAAGATGTGAAGCTAAGGGCTGGGCATTGGAACTCTGCTGTAGAAAACACCCACATGTCCATGACCATGCTTGGTAGCAGACATCAACCAAAGCAACAAGAAGATGCTGTTGGTCTCAATTCTGCATGCCAAATTTTATGTCACTGCAACTCACTGGTGAAAACATGTCTGCAACTCACCTCCTAACTGCAAGTCAGTATGTTACTTCTAGCTTGGTAGCTTCTAAAGTACAGGAAGACTGACTAAAAAGGAGTGGAAATGGAGGCTAACAACCACCATAGTATTCAACTGCTATCTAGATGTCTACCTCAGACAACATTACATATCTCAACTTATTACCTTTCTTTTCAAATATGCTTTTCCTCCTGTGTTCTATCTCAGTGGCACTAATTCCATCCAGTTTTCAAGTCAAAAACCTTGAGGTTATTTTCCATTTCTATTCCCTCTCTCCACATGTCACCTGGTATGACACAAAATCTTCCTAAGCCTTTCTCACATGTGCCCCTTCTGTTTTGATTTCATGTCCTCATTATTTTTCTCCTAGATTATTCCAATAATCTCTTTTATTTTAATCCACTCTCATGGATCATTTAGTAGTCAGAGAAATCTCTCCCAATGCAAATATGATCATTTATATTTCCCCTGTTCAGAACTTTGCAGTGGCTCCATGTCCAAACTTCCAGCAAGGCAATATTTCCCTTCCTTCCTTTCCAAATTTATTGGTGATATTCACCCTTCTTCATACTTTACCCTCAGTCTTTCTGGATTAATTGGAATTCCTTGAAAATGTCTTCCATCAATTCATCCATTTACCCATTTATTAAATATCTATTAAAATCCCCTACTTATTAAAAATATAATATGGTCAAAGATGTAAAGAATATGATTGATAATTGTCCATAAGGAGTTTACAGTTATAGTCTAAAGTGAACAGGTGGCTACAATACAGTGTGACAAAGAATTTCCCTATACAGAAGAGTTGGATGGGGTAGTCAGAGAAATTTTCCTCACATTGTGACCCCTGAGCTGAGTATTGAGGGATGAGTAGCACTAACTAGATGAAGACATAGGAAAAGAAGAAATGAAAAGCACTTCCAGATAGAGGAAGAAGTATACATGCAAAGGCCAGAGAAAGCAAGGTGTTTCAGGGTTCAGATTGTTGAGTGAGTTGAAGATTGTATTTTTAGGGCTCTCCAGAAAAACAGAACCAATAGGAGGTAAATAAAAAGAAATTTATTTTAAGGAACTGGCTCAAGTTTAAAATCTACAGGGTGGGCTGGTTGGCTGGAGACCCAAAAAAAGCTAATGCTGCGGTTCAAGTCCAAAGGCTGTTGACCTGAAGAAGAGTCAATGTTGCATTTCAAATCCAAAGGCTAAAGCTAGAGAGACAGCCTGGGTAGAGCTGAGCCAATGTTGGAGTTGAAGTCTGAATGCAGTCTGCTGGCAGACTTTCCTCTTGCTTGGGAAAGGTCAATCTTTTGTTCCATTCAGCCCTTGAACTGATTGGATGTGGCCCACCTACATTATAGAAGGCAAGCTACTTTACTCAACCTCTACCAGTTTAAATGTAAATCTTTTTTTTTTTGGCCAAGATGCACAGCATGTGGGATGTTAGTTCCCCAACTAGGGGTTGAACCTGTGCCCCCTGCATTGGAAGTGCAGAGTCTTAACCACTGGACCACCAGGGAATTTCCCCTAAATGTAAATCTTACTTAGTGAAATAAGCCAGATATATAAAGATAAATACTACATAATACCACTTATATGGGAAATCTAAAAGAGTCAAACACATAGAAAGAAGAATAGTGATGTCAGGGGCTGGCAGAGGGGAAATGGGAGTTAGTCAAATAATACTGTTTCATTATACAAGATGAATAAGCCCTAGAGATCTACCGTATAGCATAGCTTTGATAGTTACCAATTCTGTATTGTATACATAAAATTTTGCAGAGCATAGATCCTAGGTTAAGTATTCCTATCACACAAAAAATAATAAAGAGTACAGTAGGAAACTTTTGGAGGTGATGCATACATTTATGGCATAAATTGTGGTGATAGTTTTATGGATATACTTATCTCTAAACTCATCAGGTTCTATACATTAAATATGTACAGCTTTTTGTATGTCAATCATGTCTCAATAAGTGGTTTAAAAATGTAAATCTCATTCAAAACATTCCTCATGGAAACATCTAGATCATTGTTTGTCTAAATGTCTAGATACTTAAGGACCACTCAAATTGACACATAAACTTCACCATCTTGGAATAAAACTGAACTCAAGATTAGAAGGGCCAAATCATGAATGTCATGCTTCGGAATTTGAACTTAAATTTGGAGATCAGATGGAATCATTAAAGAGTTGTAAGCAGAAAGTCCCTTGAGAAGATTCATGTTTATGAAACATAATTCTGCTAAGAGAGAAGAAAACAGAATGGATTAATGACAAGAATTAAGGGAGGAGTTGTGGAGAAGGAGGGAGATAAATTGGAAACTGGTGAGTTAAACACAGGAAGCTCTTGAAGCCATATAAGAATAATAATCTTCATATACCTCTGTTGTTTCAGGCTGTAATGTGTTTTCACCCATTGTCTACTTGGAAAAATCCTATTTGTCTGTCAAAACCCACTTGTAGTAAGCAGAATTTTAAGATGATTCCAAAGAATCCCACCTCATATAATCTCCTCCCCTTGAGTGCTTGCAGAACCTATGTATCTGATGGAGTATTATTCCTGTGATTAGATTAGACTAGATGGCTGAGGTGAAGGTTTTTATTTTGTTTTTTTAACATCTTTGTTGGAGTATAATTGCTTTACAATGGTGTGTTAGTTTCTGCTGTATAACAAAGTGAATCAGCTATACGTATACATATATCCCCATATCCCCTCCCTCTTGCGACTCCCTCCCACCCTCCCTATCCGACCCTTCTAGGTGGTCACAAAGCATGAGCTAATCTCCCCGTGTGAGGAAGTGCTTCCCACTATCTTTCTATTTTACATTTGGTAGTGTATATATGTAAATACTATCTTCTCACTTCATCCCAGCTTACCCTTCCCCCTCCCCGTGTCCTCAAGTCCATTATCTACGTCTGCATCTTTATTCTTGTCCCGTTCCTAGGTTCATCAGAACGTTTTTTCGTTTTTGTTTTACATTCAATAAATATGTGTTTGCATACTGTGTTTGTTTTTCTCTTTCTGACTTACTTCACTCTGTATGACAGACTCTAGGTCCATCAACCTCATTACAAATGGCTCAATTTCGTTTCTTTTTATGGCTGAGTAATATTCCATTGTATATATGTGTCACATTTTCTTTATCCATTCATCTGTCGATGGACACTTAGGTTGCTTCCGTGTCCTGGCTATTGTAGATAGAGCTGCAATGAACGTTGTACTACATTTCTCTTTTTGAATTATGGTTTTCTCAGGGTATATGACCAGTAATGGGATTGCTGGGTCATATGGTAGTTCTACTTTTAGTTTTATAAGGAACCTCCATACTGTTCTCCATAGTGGCTGTATCAAATTACATTCCCACCAACAGTGCAAGTGGGTTCTCTTTTCTCCACACCCTCTCCAGCATTTGTTGTTTGTAGATTTTTTGATGATGGCCGTTCTCACCAGTGTGAGGTGATACCTCACTGTAGTTTTGATTTGCATTTCTCTAATGATTAGTGATGCTGAGCATCCTTTCATGTGTTTGTTGGCAATCTGTATATCTTCATTGGAGAAATGTCTATTTAGGTCTTCTGCCCATTTTTGGATTGGGTTGTTTGTTTTTTTGATATTGAGCTGCATGAGCTGCTTGTATATTTTGGAGATTAATCCTTTGTCAGTTGATTTGTTTGCAAATATTTTCTCCCATTCTGAGGGTTGTCTTTTCATCTTTTATATGGTTTCCTTTGCTGTGAAAAGGATTTTAAGTTTCAGTAGGCCCCATTTGTTTATTTTTGTTTTTATTTCCATTTCTCTAGGAGGTGGGTCAAAAAAGGATCTTGCTGTGATTTATGTCATAGGGTGTTCTGTCTATGTTTTCCTCTAAGAGCTTTAAAGTGACTGGCTTTACATTTAGGTTTTTAATCCATTTTCTGTTTATTTTTGTGTATGGTGTTAGGGAGTGTTCTAATTTCATTCTTTTACATGTAGCTGTCCAGTTTTCCCAGCATCACTTATTGAAGAGGCTGTCTTTTCTCCATTGTATATTCTTGCTTCCTTTATCAAAGATAAGGTGATTACATGTGCGTGGGTTTACCTCTGGGCTTCCTATCCTGTTCCATTGATCTGTATTTCTGTTTTTGTGCCTGTACCATACTGTCTTGATTACTGTAGTTTTGTAGTGTAGTCTGAAGTCCAGGAACCTGATTCCTCCAGCTCTGTTTTTCTTTCTCAAGATTGCTTTGGTTAATCGGAGTCTTTTGTGTTTCCATACAAATTGTGAAACTTTTTGTTCTAGTTCTTTGAAAAATGCCATTGGTAGTTTGATATGGACTGCATTGAATCTGTTGATTACTTTAGGTAGTATAGTCATTTTCACAATGTTGATTCTTCCAACCCAAGAACATGGTATATCTCATTATTCTTTGTCTCTTGTAATAATCTTTAAAGTCTGTTTTGTCTGTTATGAAAATTGCTACTCCAGCTTTCTTTTGATTTCCATTTGCATGGAATAGTTTTTCCATCCCCTCACTTAAGTCTGTATGTGTCCCTAGGTCTGAAGTGGGTCTCTTGTAGACAGCATATATACGGGTCTTGTTTTTGTATCCATTCAGCCAGTCTAGGTCTTTTGGTTGGGACATTTAATCCATTTACGTTTAAGGTAATTATCAATTTGTATGTTGCTATTACCATTTTCTTAATTGTTTTGGGTTTGTTTTTGTAGGTCTTTTCCTTCTCTTGTGTTTCCTGCCTAGAGACCTTCTTATAGCATTTGTTGTAAAGCTGGTTTGGTGGTGTTGAATTCTCTTAACTTTTGCTCATCTGTAAAGTTTTTAATTTCTCCATCAAATCTGAATGAGATCCTTTCTGGGTACAGTAATCTTGGTTGTAGGTTTTCCCTTTCATCACTTTAAATATGTCTTGCCACTCCCTTCTGGCTTGCAGAGTTTCTGCTGAAAGATCAGCTGATTACCTTATGGGGATTCCCTTGTATGTTATTTGTTGCTTTTCCCTTGTTGCTTTTATAATTTTTTCATTGTATTTAATTTTTGATAGTTTAATGAATATGTGTCTTGGTGTGTTTCTCCTTGGATTTATCCTGTATGGGACTCTCTATGTTTCCTAGAATTGATTGACTATTTCCTTTCCCATATTAGGGAAGTTTTCAACTATAATATCTTCAAATATTTTCTCAGTCCCTTTCTTTTTCTCTTCTTCTGGGACCCCTATAATTTGAACGTTTGTGAATTTAATTTTGTCCCAGAGCTCTCTGAGACTGTCCTCAATTCTTTTCATTCTTTTATTCCTTATTCTGCTCTGTGGTAGTTATTTCCACTATTTTATCTTCCAGATCACTTATCCATTCTTCTGCCTCAGTTATTCTGCTATTGATTCCTTCTAGAGAATTCTTAGTTTCATTTATTGTGTTGTTCATCACTGTTTGTTTGCTCTCTAGTTCTTCCAGGTTCTTGTTAAACGTTTCTTGTATTTTCGCCATTCTATTTCCAAGATTTTGGATCATCTTTACTATTATTATTCTGAATTCTTTTTCAGGTAGACTGCCTATTTCCTCATCATTTGTTTGTTCTGGTGGGTTTTTACCTTGCTCCTTCATCTGCTATGTATTTCTCTGTTTTCTCGTTTTGCTTAACTTACTGTGTTTGGGGTCTCTGTTGTTTTTGGTGTCTGCCCCAATGGGTAAGGTTGGTTTAGTGGGTTGTGTAGGCTTCCTGGTTGAGGGGACTGGTGCCTGTGTTCTGGTGGATGAGTCTGGATCTTGTCTTTCTGGTGGGCCGAACCGCATCCAGTGGTGTGTCTTGGGGTGTCTGTGAACTTATTTTGATTTTAGGCACCCTCTCTGCTAATGGGTGGGGTTGTGTTCCTGTCTTGCTAGTTGTTTGGCATTGGGCATCCATCACTGGAGCTTGCTGGTCGTTGAGTGGAGCTGGGTCTCTGTGCTGGGATGGAGATCTCTGGGAGAGCTCTCACCAATTGATACTATGTGGGGCTGCGTGGTCTCTGGTGGTCCAATGTCCTGAACTTGGCTCTCCCACCTCAGACGCTCAGGCCTGACACCCGGCCAGAGCACCAAGACCTTGTCAGCCACACGGCTTAGAAGAAAAGGGAGAAAAAAAAGAAAGAAAAATAAAATTTAAAAATTATTAAAATAAAAAATTATTAAAAGAAAAATGTATTAAAAAATAGGAGAGCAGGGCTTCCCTGGTGGTGCAGTGGTTGAGAGTCCGCCTGCCAATGCAGGGGACACGGGTTCATGCCCCGGTCCGGGAGGATCCCACATGCCACGGAGCGGCTGGGCCCGTGAGCCATGGCCGCTGAGCCTGTGCATCCGGAGCCTGTGCTCCACAACGGGAGAGGCCACAACAGTGAGAGGCCCACCTAACGCAAAAAAAAAATAGGAGAGCAACCCAACCAATAAATCCACCAATGATAACAAGCTCTAAAACTATACTAAGATAAACAAAAAAATCAGAAACTAGTCAGTCGCATACAGCAAACCCGAAGTCCACAGTTGCTCCCAAAGTCCACCACCTCAATTTTGTGATGATTCATTGTGTCTTCAGTTATTCCACAGCTGCAGGGTACAGCAAGTTGACTGTGGAGATTTAATCTGTTGCTCCTGAGCCTGCATGGAGAGATTTCCCTTTATCTCTTTGTTCGCACAGCTGCTGGGCTTCACCTTTGGATTTGGCCTCACCTCTGCATGTATGTCACTCTCTGGCGTCTGCTCTTTGCCCAGATAGCATGGGTTTAAAGGAGTGGCTGCTTACGGGGTTCTGGCTCGCTCAGGCCCAGGGGGAGGGAGGGGTACAGAATGCAGGGTGAACCTGCGACAGCAGAGGCCAGTGTGACATCGCAACAGCCTGTGTTCTCCTGGGGAAATTGTCCCTGGATCACGGGACCCTGGCAGTGGCGGGCTGCACAGCCTCCCAGGAGGGGCGTGTGGATAGTGACCTGTGCTTGCACACAGGCTTCTTGGTGGCTGCAGCAGCAACGTTAGCATCTCATGCCCGTCTCTGGTGTCCACGCTGATAGCTGTGGCTCGCGCCTGTCTCTGGAGCTCATTTAGGCAGTGCTCTGAATCCCCTCTCCTCACAAACCCCGAAACAATGGTCTCTTGCCTCTTAGGCAGGTCCAGACGTTTTCCTGGACTCCCTCCCGGCTAGCTGTGGCACACTAGCCCCCTTCAGGGTGTGTTCACACCACCAACCCCAGTCCTCTCCCTGGGGTCTGACCTCCGAAGCCCGAGCCTCAGCTCCCAGCCCCGCCCGCCCCGGCGGGTGAGCAGACAAGCCTCTCGGGCTGGTGAGTGCCGGTCGGCACCGATCCTCTGTGCGGGAATCTCTCCGCTTTGCCCTCCGCACCCCTGTTGCTGTGCTCTCCTCCATGGCTCTGAAGCTTCCGCCCCGTCCACTCCCCACCCCGTCTGCACCAGTGAAGGGGCTTCCTAGTGCGTGGAACCTTTCGTCCGTCACAGCTCCCTCCCAGAGGTGCAGGTCCCGTCCCTATTCTTTTGTCTCTGTTTTTTCTTTTTCTTTTGCCCCACTCAGGTACGTGGGGAGTTTCTTGCCTTTTGGGAGGTCTGAGGTCTTCTGCAAGCGTTCATTAGGTGTTCTGTAGGAGTCGTTCCACATGTAGATCTGGGGAGGAAGGTGATCTCCACGTCTTACTCCTCTGCCATCTTGAAGGTCCCCCTGAAGAGGTTTTATAGATGTAACTGAATGCCCATCAGCTGACTGTTAATGGAAATTTAACAGAAGGAGAGATCTTTCTGGATGAGCCTCATCTAATTAGATGAGCTTTTTTTTTTTTTTTTTTTTTTTTTTGCGGTACGCGGGCCTCTCATTGTGGCCTCTCCAGTTGCAGAGCACAGGCTCCGGATGCGCAGGCTCAGCGGCCATGGCTCACGGGCCCAGCCGCTCCGTGGCATGTGGGATCCTCCCGGACCGGGGCACGAACCCATGTCCCCTGCATCGGCAGGCGGACTCTCAACAACTGCGCCACCAGGGAAGCCCTAGATGAGCTCTTTAATAAAAGGTCGAAATGTCAGAGATGGGAGGAGTAGCAAATGTTATCCAGTTGGCTTTGAAGAAGCAAACTGCCATTTTTTGGAGGGGTTATGTGACAAGGAATAGCAGGTGACTCTAGTAGACAAGAGCTTCAGTCTTCTAACCACAAAGAACAGAATTCTGCCAATAAATCTCAGATAAGATTTCAGCCCCAGCCAACACCATGGCATTCGCCTTCTGCAACCCTGAACTGAGGATCTAGTTGGGCCATGCCTGAACTTCTGACCTACAGAAAATAGCTTCTTAAGCTAGGAATGTAAGCTTTCTCCCATTTGGTAGCAGTTTATAGAGACATTTCCCCTTTTGAATGAGATGAGATAGGTGGTGATAGGAATAGTGTCTGAGCAGAGTCTGGAAGAATGTGAATAGTTGGATTTAATCCGAACAACAGATAATTGTTTGCATCCAACATTTGGACTAGAAAATGAGAGGTGTAAGCACCGACTGCCAAAAGCCATCATCTGGGGTCTGGAACTTTTTCCAGCTCCTTGAGATATCATTCAAAACTATTTGAGTTCTTTGAAGGCAGGTCAAGATGGATACATTCAGTATGCTGACTCTCAAGTCAAATGAGGGCGAAAAGTTGAAGATGTCATCCCATTAACTCACACGAATTCTAATAGTGATAATAGTAATAAAAACAAGGGTTTCTGGTACTGAAGGAAAAGAATTGGGTCATAAATGAGTTAAATGAAAAAAATAACTATTCAGACTTTATCTCCCCACTACACAACCCTACGTATTATTAGATCACAAATATGAAGGGGGAAAAAGATTCTGTATTATATTCAGTGGCAAGATATTTGAATAAATGAATCTAAGTACATTTACACATTAAATTAGGCAGGTGTTTGAACTTTTCTAGCAACTCCAGGAGAGCAGCATTCTGCTTTATATGCCTCACCCTCTGTTCCCAGTGCCAAGAACAGTGCTTGGCAGATAATAGGCACTCAATAAATATTTGATGGCTGACTGAATTTCTGGGGAAACACATCCTAAAGCTGAAAATAATAACAAACTCTTCACCAAATGAAATCACTGAAATCTACAGCTGGCAAACCTCTTCTCCCTCTCTTTTTCAGGAGATTAATTGCAGTACTTAACATTTGTAAAGCATTTCTGACACATCAAAATGGCCAGAGGGGAATTTGTACTGAAAATCTAATCTATTATTACTAATAAATTGCCTTGTGGTCCCAACTATCCCCTAGGGATTTGGAGATGGGAGAGAAAGGGAAAGTCACTTTCAATGCTTTTCTCAATGTCTTAATTTGGGAAAACTCAGAAGTTTTTTCAGTGGTTCATTCTGAGGTCTGGGCAAAGGTTCAAGCCCATTCCTGAGTTATCTCAACTGATTCATCCTCCCCCATCCAAAGCCAACAGTTGGGAAGGTTTGCAGCAGTACTCTGCTCTAACTGTACTTAGTGCTGAGAGGTTTTTAATCTTTTTCTTGTTGGTCTCCTTATCTGCTGGTGCTTCTCTGTCTCATCCCCTTTTCCAGAGGCTCCCAACATAATCAGCATCTCCTGCAGCTGGTGACAGACACAAGAAGCAGATGGACTAAAAGGTTAATGGAAGGGGAATGGTAAGTCCAGATACAGAGAAAGAAAAGGCAACTGGAAGTTAAGCTGGGTTACACACAAGCAGAGATAGCTAGTAAAGGCTTCAAAGAGCTCAGAAACAGGGTCGGAAAAAGGCTTTCTATAGGTCAGCGGAGCAGTCTCTCCACCCAAAGAAAAATTATTGTCTCAGCAAATTAAAACAAAATTGTACTAAAATTTCCCAAAGTGCTATTGGGTCTTTCTTTTTGTCAATGCATTTCTAGTAATTTGTCAGCTCCATCAGTTAGAAATTTTTTCCAAGTTGTGATCATCATTTGTTAGTGTAATGTTTCCTGCCCAGTATCCATGCTTTCTTATTCTAACAAGAGAACCCAGATTTGATTTTGGAGAATGATTTCTCTGCCATTGAGTGGATTCTTGGTGAGACTGTCAATCAGAATATTCAGAGCCAAGTATGTGACCTATGGTGAACAAATTGGACTCTTTCTCTTTGGTGTTGGACAATGGAGTGAAACAAGGATTAAATTAAAAAATGATTGGAGCTATCTCAACACAGTGGTGGTACTCAGAGAAGACCAACAAAAGTTTTTGCCATGTAGAAGGAATCTCAGAATATCAAGTAGAGTTCCCTGTGCAGTACAGTAGCTCCTTGTTGATTACGACCTAAACAGGAAAACAATATGAAAAAGAATGGATATATGTATATATATAACTGAATCACTTTGTGGTATACCTGAAACTAACACAACATGGTAAATCAACTATACTCCAATATAAAATAAAAATTAAGTTAAAAAAGAAAGAAAGAGAGAGGGAGAATCTCAGAGTTGCCCTGGTTTCTTTTCAAGTTTGTTATCTCTCCAGATATGTGCCCTACTCCCTATCCTTCTGAAAAATTTTCTTTCGCTTAAGTTGGATGGAGTTAGTCCCTGTTGCTTACCACCAAAGACCCCTAACAGATGTATCCAGCTTATTCCTGTTATGTGACATTCTTGCAAGGAAATATGTAATGACTGATAACATGGGTGTATAAGTTTTTAGACAATAGGATGAAGAAGACAAAAGATACTAAACTGATGAAAGTTATGGTGGCCCAAACTTTGTTTACTTGTGCCATCCTGTATCATCACAAAACTTTCAAAGTGGCATGATTACAGCAGTTAAAACACCCCCATTCTACACAAGTATTACTTGTGGTTCTAGTTCGTAAATTGAGCCTATATAGATTAGTATCAAGCATAATTTCAGTACACATTTCCTTTTTACAGAGGGAACAACAGGCTTACTTCTGAAAGAAAACTAAGTTCAAATGTTTTCGTTGAGACACAAGTTCTAGTTGCGAGGGACATGGATTTTTATGCCTAGATCTCTAACTACTCAGTTTTTGTCATCCCCCCAGAGTCAGTGCCTAAGGCAACTGTAAAACTTCCTGAATCCTTGCAAAAATGGCATGAAAAAAATTATGGGTAAACAATTAGCATATTTAATATTGTGAGAGAAATCTTTGTGACTTGTGATGTCCTAGGAAGGCTTTGTGATCAAGGTGGGACTTGATTTGGAATTTAAGTGATGGATAGCATTTGAAAAGAAAGAAGTAGGAAGGCCTTCCAGGTATAATGAATGGAGTTAGCAAAAGCATTTAGGTAGAAAAATAAAAGACACATCTGGAAGACAGTGTATAAGACAGCAGAAAGAGCCAAGGTAGAGGAATTTTTAGAGGAAAAACAGAGAAAAGTATGTTCAGGTTGTATGGCCTTGAAAGTAAGGCTAAGAAGTTTGGATTTTATCCACAACTAGGCTCTTATAAGTTTTAGAGCATAGAACTGAGGAGGTAGAATGATGCTTACAAAGAACAATTTATTGTGGGATATAGATGAAGAAAGCTTAGAAGAACTCACGTTAGAGATATTCCGGAAATGTTGGTAGAGGGTAAAGGTTGGAGGAAAAATATTATAACCCCAGGATATAATTTATGATTATCATTTGTTTTGCTACCAAATTCCTCCCACCAATTGATTTTCTGATGGTTCTCCCATTTCTTCTTGAAGCAAAGGATGGGAACATTTCAATTAATAGAGGATTGTAATGGCTTAGGATCCAAATATTCAAGGTTTTACTTTACTTTTGTTGATTGATCTATGTTGAATCAAGATGGACCCCAGGTGCTACAGTGGACCTAAGCTAGCCCAGTGGATAAATTCCTGCCCTTCTTCATTACTCTTTCCTTTCAGCATTTGAAAGAAAATTCAGTAAAGTTAGTAAATCTCCTTGGGTGCTATCTTAGGTTTTCTTGGCCAGATGTCAGAAATTTAGACCAATTATTCTTACTAGTTCTTACCCTTCCAATGAAGAGGAAAATAAATTTTGTCTTGCTTGTAATCCTCAGTCAGTCAGTAGTACTGACCTGAGCACTGTATCAACAGGAATTCTAAGGGTGTGTCTGGGCTCAGTGGGGAAGCGCCATGTCTAAGAGCATTGTCAGCCATATGTGAGGAGATGGGGCCTCTCTGACTTAGGAACTCTGTTAGACTATCAGGGCTGGTCTTACACTAAGTAAAGCATTATTTTCTTCACAATGTAAGTAGTAGGTTCCAGGAAAGTCCTAGCATCCCCAAATATCCATTCAAATATTCCTGGGAGAACTGAAAGTTGAACTAATTCATCTAAAGCTTAGAAACTTACACCTTCTCTCTTATGTGCATGGGGTGGGAGGTTAAGATCTCTGGGTCTGAGGAAGAAGAGGGATCTTCATCCTGGAAATTAAAATGGAGTTGGACTTGCTTTGCAAACAAGTTTTTAATATGATGATTTTCTTTTCTAGATCAAAATGTGGGGACACTATTTGACAGGGAATTTTTTTAACTCAAAAATTAACTTATATTAACAATTTAAAAAATTATAGTGATTAAGTCCCATTTAGTAATTAAAATAATTGAATAATAGGCAGTTGAGACTGTCCATGAAAATCAAAACATCTGTTTAACAAATGAGAAAGACAAACAAGATTTGTTTGACACATACAAGAGATCATGAATATTATTTGACTTGGATTTCTGAGACATATAATGATTTTCCTGCCCATTGTTTGTTATTTTGATGGATAGCCTTGTTCATACTTTAGAATTCTGAGATCAACAAGGAAAACCTATAGTTTAAGTGAAACTGCATGTGGCCAGATGTAAGTACTCAGTGATACAAATGGTTAAACTTTATCAAAAGCCAATATTATAAATCTTTCTAAAACAGACTGATTGGAATTGGGAGATTTATATTATGAAAAGTACAAACTGTTACGAAAAGAATATTTTCATTTTTGAAGGTTAAGTTACATTCAAATGATTATTTTTTTGATATAGGACTTGGAATGAGCCAGAGACATGAGAAGGACATGATGCACATGGAAATCCATCAGAAACAAGGAAAAAACATGATCTTTATGAAGATAAAATAATTCTTTGTAAACTCGGGTTCAAGTTACAAATATTTGACTAATACAGAACATGTGTCTGTTCTAATAGTTCAAGCACAGTCTAATAATTCAACCACAAATCACAGGTATTGTCATTGTAGCAATATGGTTCTTAGATGCCTACTCCATAAGCAGCACCAAATTTGGAGACTTTCATCATCGTAATTGCCTGGATTAATAAAATATTTCACAAAGTCAGTTGTCATCATCATCAAGAAACTTTAAAGACCACCTACAATAGACAAGAAACTCCATTTATACTCACTTTAACAAGAGCCTATATACCTAAATGCCTTGTTTAGATAATGGCAAACATGTTTTTAAAATAAATCAGTTTGCAGATAATAGGAAGGGGAGCAATACCATAACATCCAAACCAAGATTAGCTCACCAGAGTGTTCATAGAAATGCTTGTTTTAAAATGATAAATACTGTTCAGTCATGTTAAAGGCAATCCAAAATGTTTTTTTTCTAGGGTACAGTGGTGGGGCCACTTGGTTTTGTTATTTGACACCCTCTTGGCCTGGGTTCCATACCCCACACCCTCTTCCCACTCCTCCCCGTGACCAGCTGGTGTCTGGGTGTGGGGCTGAGGAGAGGGGATTGCACAACACACAGCAAGAAAGGGACAGGCTTTGGCAACAGGGCCCCCAGAGATCCAATCCAGCTGCTGTAAAAGGAATCTTATGGCATGTCCCCACCCCACCCCTGACGAAATCTCAAGTGATCTTGGAAAAGTTACAAGACCAACTTGCTGATTTGTGCAGATGTAGTGAATGCAGACAGCACAGCTTGCAGCATAAAGGGGGAACAAGGAGCTCTTAGGACCAGCTCCACCGTTACAGTGTTTCCATGACCATGGGCAAGGAGTGAAACCCCTTCCGCTCAGTCTTAACTCAGAAATAGACACAAAAGTAACGCTTCACATTTCTAGAGGACATTGTGAGAACACTCCAGAAATACAAAGGGAATACCAAAATGTTGAACATTGTCATGAAGGAAAAATGAGAAACAAGAAGAGTTATGCATACTTCAAATAGATATATTTTAAATTCAAGGAAACTTTAAAAATAAAGTATTATAGGATGAATGTGGTATTGGAAATGTGTAAAATGAGAAACTCTGCCTATTATTATTAAGGCATCTGATTCAGTTATAATTCAATGTGTGTGTATCTGGTAGATTTCAGATCACAGTCTCAGGCATCTCATTTGATCAATTGTAGCCACGTGAGGTGAGCATGGCAGTCAACATTATTGCCACCTTGTAAATAAAAATACTGAGGTCCAGAGAGTCTTGGTGATGCAGCACAGCCAAGTAATACCAGGTTTAGAATTAAAAGTATTTAAGATATTGTTGGGAAAGCTGCATTAAGAATAGATTTGTGTCCTGAAGAATATTTTTAAAGATTCTATCTGGCATTTCACTCTAAGATGTGCATCTGTAAGTAAGCCAGAGCAAGGAGGCTCATTGTAGAATTGGTCAGTTGCTCCTTACAATGTTTATTAGATTGTCAGGTTGAAATATATGTCTATAAAAATGGACTTTTTAAGGATACTTACTTAAGAAGAACCCACAAGAACAGAAACTACACAGCCAATCTTAGTGTTTTATGTAAATCATTAAGATGCTAAATGTCTCCTCTAGGAGAGTTTAGATGAGATGAAAATGAAGGTGTGCCCCACAGAAAAGTAAGCAGGAACATTCTCTGATTGCAGGCACTCTTTTTTCCTTTGCCTTACTCCCCCCTCTCCCCGCACAACCTTTTACTTTGAAATCATTGTCAAAGGTACAGAGAAGTTGAAAAAAAACCAAACTGTTGTGATAGCCTGTACCCCAACCCATTTGTGAACTGTTTGTAAATTTGTTGCAGATAGTATAACATTTCACTTCTAAACATGTCAGTTTGTATCTCCAAAAAAAAGACACTTTTCTATATAACCTCAATACTCTTATCACATCTAAGAAAAATAACCATATATCCTTAGTTTCATCCAATATCCTCCATATTCAAAATTTTCAGATTGTCAACAAAACCTTGTTTGTAGCATTTTTTCTGAAATACAGTCCAATCAAATTTTACACATTGCATTTGGTTATGTTTCTTTAGCTCTTTTATATTGGAACAGTCCCCCACCTTCTTTTTCTGAACTTTGACTTTTTGAAGTGACAACACTGATTTTCTTACAGAATGTCCCACATTCTAGATTTGTCTGCTTATTTCTTTGTGGTGAAGTTTAACTTGTAACTCTCCCCTTTGTTTCCATTAACTGGATGTGAGGTCCAAGGGCTTGTTTATGTTTCAGTTAAACATTTTCAGCAAAATAATCCACAGATGATGCTATACCCTTTATATTGCACAATGCCAAGGGGTCCTATTAGTGATGCTAAATGGTCCAATGGGACCATGAGATATTTCTATAGTAAAGATACATTTTTCCCTTTGGATTGGCAAGTCATGTGTGAAATGATATATTTTTAAAAAATTTTTATTGGCATATAGTTGCTTTACAATATTGTGTTAGTTTCTACTGTACAGCAAAGTGAATCAGTTATATGTACACATATATCCCCTCATTTTTAGATTTCCTTCCCATTTAGATCATCACAGAGCACTGAGTAGAGTTCCCTGTGCTATACAGTAGGTTCTCATTAGTTATCTATTTTATACATAGTAGTGTATATACGTCAATCCCAATCTCCCAATTAATCCCACTCACTCTCCCCCCCTTGGTATCCGTAAATTTGTTTTCTACATCTGTGTCTCTAGTTCCACTTTACAAGTAAGTTCATCTGTACCATTTTTCTAGATTCCACATATAAGCAATATTATACGATATTTGTTTTTCTCTTTCTGACTTATTTCACTCTGTATGACTGTCTCTAGGTCTATCCACGTCTCTGCAAATGGCACAATTTTGTTCCTTTTTATGGCTGCATAATATTCCATTATATATCTATATATCTATCTCATATATATATATGTATCACATCATATATATATACACATCACATCTTCTTTATCTATTCCTCTGTTGGTGGACTTTTAGGTTGCTTCCATGTCCTGGCTATTGTAAATAGTGTTGCAATGAACACTGGGGTGTAGGTATCTTTTTGAATTATGGTTTTCTCTGGGTACATGCCCAGTAGTGGGATTGCTGGGTCATATGGTAGTTCTATTTTTAGTTTTTTGAGGAACCTCCATACAGTTCTCCATAGTGGTTGTATCAATTTATATTCCCACCAACAGTGCAGGAGAGCTCCCTTTTCTCCACATCCTCTCCAGCATTTATTGTTTATAGATTTTTTGGTGATGGCCATTCTGACTGGTATGAGGTGATACCTCAGTGTAGTTTTGATTTGCATTTCTCTAATAATTAGTGATGTTGAGCATCTTTTTATGTGTTTATTGGCCATCTGTATGTCTTCTTTGGAGAAATGTCTATTTAGGTCTGCCCATTTTTTCATTGGGTTGTTTTTTTGATATTGAGCTGCATGAGCTGTTTGTATATTTTGGAGATTAATCCCTTGTAATGATATTGACATTATGAGACCATTTGGTTCCCTAGCAACATTCAATCTAATAGTTTTAGTAGCCTTTCTTGATCCTTGCACAATGGTGATTTTCTAATTCCGTCATTCCACCTACATTTTGAAGCTCACATTATTCTTTGTAAAGAAGCACTTTCTTTAAGCTTTATTTTATAAAAAAGAAAATGACAGAATAAATGCTTGATTCTCTCCTTTAGCTTTTGACCTTCAAGAAGGGGTATAATAAACTGAATCACTTTGCTGTATACCTGAATCTAACACAACGTGGTTAATCAAGTATACTCCAGTATAAAATAAAAAGTTAAAAAAAAGAAGGGGTATAATAAGGAAATGTTAAAAGTTGAAAAACACCTCTAAAGTGTTCAGAAATCCGGGATTTTTTTCATAATCTGCAATTAGGTCAAAACAGCAGTGTTATTGTGGGCAAGGTTTAGAGATGCTCCATTAGAGATGCATAAAAGCCATCCAGAAGAGGGTTATTAACTACAGTCTACTTGCTTTAGAGGCCATGTGGATCTAGGCAATCAAATAGTTTATCTTCCATTTGGGAAGATATTAAGGAGATGTGAAATCTAACATTATGCTTAAAAATAGAGAGGCTAAAACTGTTTAAACATTGTAGAGAAATTCGGCCAAAAGTCACCGCTAAGTACAACTGTACCAGGTGGTGAGAATGTTTCCCCCATAGCTGGGTACTGGGGAAGGGACAGGAGAAGTAGCATCTGATGTAACAAGAAATGAAGTGACTTGAGATCTCTCTTATTCTCCACTGGACTCTGTCCTCACCATCTCCTTTTTTACTATTTAAGTAATTTTGATTCATGAAAAAAAAAAACGTTACGAAGGTTCCCAAAGAATAAAATAACTACAGATTTAATCTTCCTCTTTTTAATTTATTTGCTTTTACTGTAGGACAAAAAAGGCCTTTATTTCAATGCAGCCCACAATCCAGTGAGTAATTTCCCAGGCCAGGGCAAAGTCATCGAAAGTTCTGCGATGCCTTAGAAGATATTTCAAGGCTTTCCTTGCCTTCTCTGCCCATCCCACTCCCCGTTGCTTCCTCCCCCTGAAGACTTGTACTCAAAGCTTAGAGAGCTAATAAAACCTACTGAACATTCTGTCTTCCTTTGGAAAGTGCCAGGCACTGATTTTGTTCAAAACACCATAGGTGGTGGCTACTGATTCCGTGCTATTTGCCAGTCACTGGAATGGAAACCAGTGTGAGAAGAGAAAAACCCAAGAGACTACAGCGTAGGGCAGGCAGAAGGAGGTACAGCTGGTCCCTTGGCTATCACAGTCTGCTCCATCACAAAAAGGCAGCCAGAACTGTGGTTTTCAAATTTACAGTTAAAAAACACACACACACACATACTGTAGAGAGAGTGCTATAATATTCTCTCCCTCCCTGTCTCACTTCTTTCACCTTTTTTTCCCCCAAAGAAATGGTGAGTTGAAAATATCACACTGTGTCAGACCAAAGAGTCCAATCAAACTTAACTTCCACGGATGTGGGAAAAAGGCAGTGGAGGGGCAGTCCAGGCGAGGCTGAAGGGGGGCAGTCTGACCAAGGAAAGACCACCTCAAGGTTTCACTGTGGCAACCCCACTTTGGAGAACAAGCAGCAAATGAGAGCCAGCGCAAATGTTAATGTAACGGGATAAGTGGAGGGAAGCTGCCCTTGGCAAGAGAACTAAGCCTGTTCGTTTTTATAATATAAGAGAAAGCAGGAGAGGGAGATTGTGGGCTCGCTCACCAGGTGCATTTTGCAAGTTTTCCCAGTTCCCTTTTCATTAGTTCCTCTCATATTATTGCCAGAGGCTTCCAAGCTATATGGAACGAGGCTTGCCATCCTGCTGAACTCATTCTGACTTCTATTTGTATTGCATGGTTTGCCTACTTAAAAAAAAATTTTTTTTTTATCAGTGGAAAATAAGAAGCATCTCAGAAATTAGTGAGTTTCAGCTGACAGGGGCTAGATTCAATAGAAAAGTTCTGACGGTATTTTTGAGAACCTCTGTGTGCTTGCATGCCTAATGGTCAAGTGTAATGTATTGAATCTGTGTGCTGTCAGCTTTTATTTACTATTGTTTAAAAAATTAAATAAAAGTTCCTTGGGAAGATGTTTAGAAGCACTTCACAGTTTATTTTCATATCAATATAGTGAGATAAGTTTTGTGTTTTTTTTAATTTTTGGCCTTTGTCCTAAAGAATGTGGTTTCTCTCCAATATTTTTTGACACTTGTACCTTCGAACCTCACCGCATCCACAGACTGCTCCCTAACTGTCAACTTTACCCCAAATCAGGAATTAAACATTCTGCCTTCATTTCCTCAGGGAAGCCATGACACAAAAGAAATGTAAAAAGAAAGTCAGCCTATGGCTTTGGAGCCTAAAAATAAAGATTTCAAGTTCGTGGGAAAAAAATGTATGATGTGAAAGTTCTAAAAGTTTGGGTTTGGGAGATATCTAAAGCATTTGCCCAACGGTAATTGGGTATTAAATGATCATAGTTTTAAAATCATCCTTTTTTTTTTTTTTTTTTTGGTTCTTAGCGTATATAAAGTTTCCATGAGAAAAAGGACAGATGCAAGGAGTCATTAACAGAGTTGGAAGTTGGGATGGGTCCCTGAGAAGTAGACTTGTGTCCTGCTTTTCCCTCTTCTCCAGCAGTCCCCAGCTGGGGGAAATGAGAGTAGAGGCATGACTCTGCTCCGTCTTCAGGTAAAGACCAAAGAGGCATCGAGACTCTAGCATCTCCCTGGTACATAGTTGTTCAGGAAGAGCAGATATACGCGGTAGGTCTGGTCAGAGAGGACTCAGGTAGCATGATATAGTTCCTTTCAAAAAATTATGGCCCAGACAGAGACCAGTGTTCTCTACAAACTCCACATGAGCACAGAATCAGCTGAGACAGTCGAGGTCAAAGACCTAGTAGTGAATTCTGTAGACCCAGGACTGAAGTTAGATGGTACCTAATTATATCAGCAACCTGTGAAGACCAGTGATTTGTAGGAATGTGTGTATCCTGATAAGAATTCCACAGTCATCTATGGGATTTAAAAGTCAATTGGATAGCAAAGAAAAAAGCACTCTCAAATACTCTTTAAAATTTCAAGAGCTCTAAAAACGATGGTACATTTTAGTTACACACACTCATACAAACACACACACACATACGCTGGTTGGGATGAGAAGCTACTAAACAAGTAAATACAACTGGAAATTTCCATCCATTCCATCCTTACCCTCACCTACCCCGTTTTCATTTTCAGGACACGTAGCTTTTGTGACAACAATTATACAGTTGACATTTACATGTTCTTGTAGTACCTAGTCCAGTACTTATTCCAAACTAGGCTTTGCTGCTTCTAAGCTAAGACACAAAAACTCATGCCTGGGCTTAGCAGAGGTAGACCACTAAGAGGGCAATAAAAACATTTCTTCTGGAAGACAAAAATTGAGGGAGAAAACAGGTGATGGGTTGATGAGAAGTAACTCTGAGTTTGGGAGAACACATAGTCAGCCTTCTAGTAAAGGTACCTGGAAATTTATTTTCATCCTGAACTTTAATTCAAAACAGAACAAACTATGTGTCTATATCTATATCTGTATCTATGTCTATATCTATATCTATATCTATCTATCTCCATCTGCCGATCATCTATCCATCTATTTAATAGAGTGTTAAACCAGGTCACATTCCCTGTGAATCTGTAAAACTTGGAACTGGCTTTCTACACTATTAGTTGATGACCACACAGGAAAACTTATTTAATTTCAGAAACCTATAATTTTGAATGTAAACCTACTACCAAATGAGGGGGGAAAAACAATGCATTCTAAGGAAAAATAGTAAGTTTTTTGTTTTTAAAAATCATCTCCTGTATCAGATTTACTGGACTGTCACTTGATTTTAATAGAGTATATAATAAAGTTGTATATTTCTTAAACTCTCTGAGTGTATAGGGTGATATAATGTGAGTGACAAGATGTTATTTTTCTAATTGCATTTTGAACCAGGAACACGAAATGAGATTACATTACATTAAGATAGTTCTAGAATAGATTTTAGGATAGTTTGTAAAACCCTGGAAAGTGTTTTCAAACAAGGTCATGGGAATCATCAAGAAGACAAATCCCTGAGATGGCAACAAAAATAGTAAAACTGAATAAACGTTAGATACACAACCTTCTGGGGGGATTAGAAAATCATTATCCTGGAAGAAGAGAATTGAACAAATAACACCTCAAGACTCTAAGACTCCAGAATTTCCCAGAACTAGTCTTTGATGTGTTAGACCAGCCTTAATGGACAGAAGCCAATGACCTGGTGAGCCTGTGAAATCTTTTCTATCATCAAATCTGTGATTTATAAGATAATCCCAAATATTCTGAAAATATTTGCAATATTTGGCTATTTTTCCATCAGTGAAACTTATGGTTGATCTTTTCACTAAATGAATGGCAAATAAGTTTAAAATAATGGAGATGTTAATGTTTTTGCTCACTGTGTTCATAGAACCTCTTTTAATCTTAATTCTAAAACTTCCTTGTTCTTTGAAGAAAAATATGGTCGAGTAAAAATTTCAAAAACTAATATCCAAAATCAAGCTGACCTGAGAGAGTGAAATTCTTGTCCAACAACAATTTACTTTGCCTTTTTTTTTCTGCAGACATGTTGCTAGAAATGAGAAAGTTCAAATTGGCTGAAATTTATCATCAAAGAGTGCCAAACCTTGTGTTTCTAACTTCTGTGATCAGAATTACCTGGGGAGCTTTTTAAAAACTCAGATTCCTGGACCTCAATCCAGACCTCCAATCTGAATCTCTAGAGGGCTCAAAGCTCAATAATCTGCGTTTAAAAAAAGATTGCCAGATGGTTTTGCATATATTAAATTTATGAAAAAAATATCTAATAAAAATCAGGTTACAAAATTTTTAGTCAGTCTCAGATCACATTTTAAGTGAAACATGGAGGTGATAAAATTCTCTTTAATGTTTCAAATCACATTACAAACACTAGGGAGAGATGGGATCATAGAATGGACTTTAGGATGGGATCATAGGTGTTTGTATAAATGCAGAGTTGTCTTCAAACTATGTCTATTGTGTAAGAGTTTTACAATTTGTGCCCCAATCTTTAGAATTATCTTGCCCCCTCTAATTTGTCAGGCTTTTCTTCTTCTTTTTCTTCACTCTATTTTTCTTACCGACTCACCTTTATAGAATCTTTCCAAAGTATTCAATTTAAATTTCAAAAGTGTACAGTATTAAATTGTACTTATATTTTATTGGTTTATATAATAGTTAAAATACATAAATACCTTAAAAACACAACGGGCATAACTGAGTTTGGAAACAAATACAACCGACCCTTGACAACTAAATTGGCAATACAATAAGTCCCCTACATACAAACGAGTTCCATTCCGAGAGCATGTTCGTAAGTCCCATTTGTTCGCAAGTTCAACAAAGTTAGCCTAGGTACCCAACTAACACAATCAGCTATATAGTACTGTACTGTAATAGGTTTATAATACTTTTCACACAAATAATACCTAAAAAACAAAACAAACACAAAAAATAAAGAAAACATTTTTAATCTTACAGTGCAGTACCTTGAAAAGTGCAGTAGTGCAGCACAACAGCTGGCATCCAGGGGCTGGCATCGAGTGAACAGGCAGGAAGAGTTACTGACTGGAGGAGGGAGAGGAGGTGGGAGATGGTAGCACTGAAGGATCGTCAGTAATAGGAGGCGGAGGGCGAGCTGCAATTTCACTCACGCCTGACATGGATGGAATGCAGGTTTGCATCTTTGAAAGTTTGAACCTTGAAGGTTTGTGTGTAGGGGACTTACTGTAATGGAAATGTATGAGAAGCTGACCTTCAGGTGAAAAGCATTCACCCTACCAGTGAGTGTAGTTTGTAGAGAGAATCCTTAGAGAATTGGTTGACCTGCTCATTTAAGAGCCTCTTGTATTATGATTCCCATTTAATACATGAGCATACCATGGCACTTAGAATAATCATTAGGACACATATTCTCTGTGTGACAGAGACAGTTAACCAAGTCACTCTAAGAGCAAGATCGTGCCCCTTTCCAATGCTCCTTCACATGATGTTTTCTCTAATATTGGCTTTAGTGATAGTTGGAATAAGACACTTGGAGCCTCTTGGGATCGGAGGCATCTTGCAATCCTTCCATCCATTATGTACCTTGTCCCGTGGGTTCTACAGGGCCTAAAATATTCACTTTCACTCACTTGTCTGGTTCTGTGACCGAGTGTCTCAAATGAAGTGCAAAATACATTAGCTGAGAGGGTAAGCATACTAAATCTTCAAACATAAAATGCTTGACCAATCCACTAGGAGAAAGCAGAGTTCTATGAAAAAAGAAATAAATTGTCAGCACATTTTGGTCACATGCAGCAGGCCTGGAAGCACAGGTGGTTGAAACCCTGAGCTAAGAGACATAAAAAGGAACCCAGGGGCCCAAGGAGACGGTTGAGAAAGGGAGGTAAAGGAATAAAATCACTTTTCTCCATTCCATGCTGAAAGTAGGGCCTGACCTTTCCAGCCTCAACAAGACCTGATGTCTAAGGATCCAAAACTTCTGCCATGAATTGGCCAAATTAAAGAAACATCTCTTGGCATAAAAACTCCATTGACTTTTTTTTTAAATTAATTTTTATTGGAGTATAGTTACTTTACAATGTTGTGTTAAGTTTCTACTGCACCGCAAAGCGAATCAGCTATACATATACATATATCCCCTCTTTTTTTGGATCTTCTTCCCATTTAGGTCACCACAGAGCATTGAGTAGAGTTCCCTGAGCTATACTGTAGGTTCTCATTATCCATTGACTTTAGGATAAGTCTAATCCTTTTGAACTGACCGAAAGTCTGCAGTATCATCTAATGCTGTCTACCTCTTCAGCATCATCCTTCCCCAAATTCTCACCATTTCAGACATAAAACTGACCAAATAGTCCACAGATCTCAAGGAGTCTTCAAAAGAACTTGTTATAACTTCTACTAAAGAGCTGTTATCTTTGTAACTAAAGTCAGAAGTTCTTCTGGAAATCTTTTTTTTTTTTTTTCCCTGGATGCCCAGAACTTAAACTTAGGACATTCTAAGATATTATCAACTGTTCTTACTAGAAATTTAGCATCAGGTTAAAGAAGGATAAGAGCATATAAGTTCCTAGGTTTTGCTCTATGCAAGGCACCTTTGTAAGCATTTTGCATACTCAATCCTCAGAATCACCCCAATGAAGAAAGTACTGGTATTATCCCCATTCTACAGATGAGATCAAAGAGGTTAAGCAAATCACTTAAGGCTACATAGTGGGTAAGTGGCAAAGACGGGCTCCAGATGGGCTATTCAGTATGCTAATAATTCAACGTGGCATTATTTACAAGACTTCTTATAACTTAGATTTTCAACAAGAGAGGATGGAGTTGGTAGATGATAAACTGAGGCATATTAAAAATTTTAAGAGTTTATCTGAGCAAAAATTGATTTGAGTCGGGCAGTGCCAAACCAAAAGTGATTAGGAGACCTCAGCCTACAGGGGCCAGGGGAAAAAAACTTACACAGAGAAGGTACAAAAGCAAAGAAAGGAAATTACTTGATTGGCTGTTATAAAGCCTAGTTGTCTGTTTGTGACTGGTTGTCCTTAGCTATTGATTTCTGTAACCTTGAGGCATCTATAGGCTTAGATTTTGGTTTGCTTATGTAGGTTACCAGGACATTAGTGCCACCCCAGTCGAATGGCCTACTTGTTTAATTAATGTAACTGGGTACATATATTATGGCTCATCTATACAGTTGAAAACCATATAGCCAGCCATCAAATAATGTAGAAGTGTTTTAGTTGACATGGAAAGATAAAAATAAGTTTCAAAGCCATAGAACAGTATGCATCGATCTTTATTTAAAAAGACACATAACATTGTGTAATGTATATATATATTTTTTTTTTCTTTTTTTTTTTTTTCTTTTGCGGTACACGGGCCTCTCACTGCTGTGGCCTCTCACTGCTGTGGCCTCTCCCGTTGCGGAGCACAGGCTCCGGACATGCAGGCTCAGCGGCCATGGCTCACGGGCCCAGCCGCTCTGCGGCACGTGGGATCCTCCCAGACCGGGGCACGAACCCGTGTCCCCTGAATCAGCAGGCGGACTCTCAACCACTGCACCACCAGGGAAGCCCTAATGTATATATTTTTAAATGAAAATGTAAACATATAATCAATTTATAAATATTAATAAAATCTAAAAGCACATACACCTAAACGTTAACGGTGGTTATATGTAAATGATGGGAAAATGAGTATTTTTTACCTTTTTATTTAACTGTATTTCCCATTTGATTACAATAATCACAAAGTGTTTAATTGCAAAAGTTAAATAAAGTAAAAATAGAAAGGGCATCGCTAAAAATAAGTGGGTTTGTATTAAAAATGGAGTTCATTTGTGTTAAGGTGGCAATAAACTTGGAGTTTATATTACAGAATTGCAGACTAACAACCTTGACAGAAAATGCTCTTTATGTGCTCATGGGAAACCCCAGAGAGAGGCCTGGGAGTTGGGTGATATCCCCAGCTATGACTGAGTTTTATAGACTTGCTGGACCCTGGTATCCCATGTAGGCATTCACTTTCCTAGACATCATATCTCATAAGAGATGGAAACAATCGTTCTAAATTTAACTGATTGGAAAACAGGAAGAAACTTAGACAAGTCCATTGTATAAAGAACTGTAATCTATGAAAAGCACAAAAGCCCATTTTATTATGGAATGCCCACAGTGGAATTCTTTTAGGGCACAAAAGTATCCTTGTCGCTGACCCTTTACAATACTCTGGAAAAAGTTTTTAATTTTCTCAACATTAAAAAAATAGAATCATGTGTTTTTTGTCTTCATACTTAAAGAGGGAAAAAATAATTAGAAAACATGGAAGAACCATTTATTTTTGTAGTATGTGAAAGGGTTGTTATTGTTTGGCTGCAGTTGTGATGTGGTCTTTGACTTTATAAGGAAACTTGGATATCCGTAGGGTCAAAAGAAATCCTCAGTGAGAGAACAATGAATAAGGGTTCTAGACTGAGTTTGAATCTAATCCCAGTTCCATTTGTAAATACATTCCTTGAAAATGCTCATCCCTTTTAGATTTCCAGACATGGCACCATCCTGGTCTGATCCATTTTTGCCTGTTTTATTTTCTCTTTTGGCCCCATCCTCAACATTTCAGAATATCCCAAGGCCCTCTCCTCAGCCCCCTATTCCTTTAACTCCTCTGGGTTATATCTCACCTACGCTTTTGCCTTCACACGTGCACAAGTAATTGCCAAATTGATGTTGTTAGTCCTGAGACAGTCAAGGAAGGCTTCCTGGAGGAGGCAAGTTTTCAGAGATAGGAATGATTTCAGCTGGGAGGACATGGACAGGGGAAAGGAACCTCAGATAAGGGGAACACTATTAACTGAAGCACAGAAGGAAAGAAATTCCAGACATGTGAGGGGGACTGCTAGTTTGATAGGAAACTCATTCATTGACTCCTGGAAACATCACATTTTATTTTTTATTTATTTATCTTTTAAAATTTACTTTACTGTAGTATAGTTTATTTACAATGTTGTGTTAATTTCTACTGCACAGCAAAGTGATTCAGTTATAATATATATACATTCTTTTTCATATTCTTTTCCATTATGGTTTATCACAGCCTATTGAATATAGTGCTCTGTGCTATAAATAAATAACAGTAGGACCTTGTTATTTATCCATTCTATATATACCAGTTTACATCTGCTAATCCAAAACTCCCAATCTATCCCTCCCCCAGCCCCCCTCATCCTTGGCAACCACAAGTTTGTTCTCTATGTCTCTGAGTCTGTTTCTGGGTAACATCACATTTTAGAGCAAGGATTTTATTTCCTTTTATACTTCCTTGTTCCTTTCCTTGTTTCTTTGTCTCCAAGCACCTGCCTGGATAAATAAATGTTCCTGACCAATTTGAACTTCTTTCACACGTCGGTTGTCTCTCTCACTTCTATGCACCTGAGGCTGAGCCATCAAGGACAAATCCTGATCTTTCCCTGCTGACTGTTCAGACAGAGCTCATTTCTTTTCCTGGTCCCTAATTAACCATTAGGATTAATTCACCATTTAGAGTCATTTGCTCTTATAACATGTTTTTTGTTTTGTTTTGTTTTTGTATGCTCTTTTACTCACAATTTTTAAAACACAAAATTTTTAAAACACTCACAATTTTTTTTTACTCACAATTTTTAAAACACACAATTTTTAAAACACAAAATTTAAAAATTTTTAAAAGAATAGATACATGCATATGTATAGCTGAATCACTTTGCTATACACCTGAAACTAACACATTGTTAATCAACTATACTCCAATATAAAATAAAAAAATAAGAATCTTACACATGGTTTTCTAGGCAATGGGAATGCCATTAATGCTGGTGAAGCGAATGAATGAATGGACACGGTTGTCCTTTGTAGCCCTGGTACTTTGTCTCAGGATCTAGGGATGATGGAAGATGTGCTTATGGGACAATTACTGCAAGTGATTCCCAGCATCCCAGGAGACCCAGAGCAGATCTCTGAAGAAACCTGCTAGGATTAGTAAAAGAAAAGAAAGGCTGATGGAAAATTTCCCTGTTGAGTGAATTTATAAACAGAATATACATTAAAAACTCTCAATATTTCTGTGTCTGGACATCACATACCATCCCCGCCCCATTACACTGAATAAATCTGTGGATGAAAAAAATTGGATGAATCTTAAAAAAAAAAAGCCTGGAGCTAGCAATGCCCCAGTGACACATCATATATGGCCTTATATATAGTACTTACTTAGCTTATTTTAGCCCGTAGTTGAACCAACAGGATGCTTACATATTTCTCTTATTGTGTTGTTTTAGAACATAATAGTCAAAGGCCAAGTCAGTTTAACTTGCTTGGTGCAGTATTCTATCTCAGTATATCTATCTCAGGCTGAAATAGATACCTCATAGATGCTTTTTGACAATTTTGATAATGTATGATCAAATCTGCATAAAGAGTTTTCAGTTTCATGGGGAAAAATATCATTTAACCTTGGAATATCACACTTGGGAACTTATTTTAAGGACTTTGTTTGGGGGGGAGGGAGGAAGGAGGGGGGGTGGGTGGGAAGGGGCTGGGATGGGAGGGGAGGAGAGGGAGAGAAATTTCTTGAATGAAGATGTTCACTAAGGAGTTATACATTTTCCAAAAAAATAATTTTTGAAAGCTAATATATATTGAGCTCTTCTTAAGTGCCAGACACTGTTTTAAATGCTTTATATGCATTAGCTCATTTAGTCTTCCACAATAACCGCATGACGTCAGTATTATTCGTACCACTTTACAGATGAGGTAACTGGGGCACATAAAGTTAATGCAACATGCCCAGGGTCACGCAGCTGGTAAATGTCCAACAATAGTTAAGTACATTGTTACATCAACTCGATGGAACTATTTTTAATGATCATTATAAAAACTAAAGAAACATTTAAAAATTCTCATAAGTTTAGTGAAAAATTCAACTATGATATTATATATACATAATGAGTTGTGACATTTAAAAATTGTAGACCTAAACTATGTGAGTCTAGGAAGGAGAAAAAAAATGATTGATATATTAGGATGATGGATTTGGTGTTGTTTAGTTCTTTCAGTCCAAGTTATTTTTAATGTAATTTTGTGAGTTTTAAAAAGTAATTCCAGGGCTTCCCTGATGGCGCAGTGGTTGAGAGTCCGCCTGCCGATGCAGGGGACACGGGTTCGTGCCCCGGTCCGGGAAGATCCCACATGCCGCGGAACGGCTGGGCCCGTGAGCCATGGCCGCTGAGCCTGCGCGTCCGGAGCCTGTGCTCCGCAACGGGAGAGGCCACGACAGTGAGAGGCCCGCGTACCGCAAAAAAAAAAAAAAAAAAAAGTAATTACATAGAAGTAGGATAAATGTAAAGGGCAGTTAGCTTATTCTATGGGAGAATACCTTGTACTTCTGTAACAGTTCTTGAGAATGGTATGATAGCATTCTAGATCTATCTCTTCTTAATCACTATGTTTATCCACTATGCACTCCTCTAGATATCTATTCTCTCTTGGAAAATGGAAAAAAGGGATTGAAAAGACAAAGGTTTGATCCCAAATTTCATTTTTGTCTTTCTAATGTCTCTGAAAACTGTGTTGTTTACTGCTTTGTTTATTTGTTAGGAGATACAAGAACTTAGGCTATTACCTAAGGAACCAGGTTGAGGTAGCTAGCCGATGTAGGTCTTTGTCTAAAATGGACAGAAATACTGCTTCTATCAGCCACTTCGTTTTGCTCTGTGGATGTTTTGTTTGTTGTGAAAGGACGGGGGAGAAACAACTTAGCTGTTGAAGCTTCATTGCATGCCTGTTGGGAAGTTTGCTATGTAATATATCTGACATTCTTTGGGGCAGAGACAATTATGGCTTTCGTTCCCCTCCCCACACACACAAAGGGAAAAGTACCAACAAACAACAGGAAATAGATTTTATATGATGCCAGAAGGAAAGTCTTCACTTATTTGTATTACAACGAGACATAATCCAAAATAACAGAAAAGCAACATCCCTCAATTGAAATGGACAAAGACTCTTAAAAAGATAACAGCCATTTAATAATAGCCTTTAAAATAATTCAAGGGAACCGGGGTGCAAAAACAAACTCTACACCCACGGTTGCAAACCTCTGGTTCCACAGGAGAGGCAAACACATCTGTCTCCCCACACATCTGGACCTCTCTTACCCACGCCTCCATGCCTTAGACCAACACTCACAAAAGCTATGGGAATAACCTACCATCTAATAGGAGGCTTTCCCACTTGCAAGTCGTATGAAATCATAAATCCTCCATTATTTCAGATGAACAGTGAAAATGGAAACCTTTAAAGTTTGTACTTTCCACAGGAAGTCTCAGTCCTCCGTGAACAGATGATTTTGATTTTGGAGTACACAACGGGCCTTTAACTTCAGCTTCAGGGAGATGTTAAATTCCAAGACTCCTTCACTATCCTAAAGAAACAGCAATAAAATGTGTTTCGGGATTCAATTCCTTCAGCTTCAGAGGCTGAGATGGATGAACTAGTTTGGGGGAAATGAGACATGACCCAACCCCTTGCCTAAACAAAAATGACTCCACATTGAACTTTTCACAAAGTTCACAATACCTTGCAATAGAAACTTTCTTAAAAAAGACATCTTGATTTTATGTTATACATTATCCTATTCCAATGGCGACTTGAAGTAGAAGACCTGAATTGAAGTTGAGAGAATGTTTGGATTCTTTTCCTCTTTCTCATACTGGTCAACAGTCCTGGAAGACCAACGAGGGGCAACTACTGAAGTTGTGAGCTCTGAAATGTTGAACCAAACTGTTCATAAGCATTAATTCAGTTAAAAATGAATCATCAGAGATGTGTTTAAGCCTTTGTCTCAATAGATCCAAGATATGTTCTGACTCAAGCAACCTTAACATCAACTCATCTTAAAATTTCTTTTAATCTATAAAGTAACTCTTCAAGCCATGGGCATTGACCATATATGAATTGGAAGTGACAACATAGAAGAAGTGGTCATTATCAAAATAAAGAAATGAAAACCTGCATAGATTATGCCCCCTTTTTTAATTTAATTATTTTATTTATTTATTATTTTTTGGCTGCGTTGGGTCTTCTTTGCTGCGCGCAGGCTTTCTCTAGCTGTGGCAGACTCTCTCTAGTTGCAGCGAGCTGGGGCTAGTCTTCGTTGTGGTGCGTGGGCTTCTCATTGTGATGGCTTCTCTCATTGTGGAGCACGAGCTCTAGGCAAGCAGGTTTCAGTAGATGTGGCTGGCGGGCTCTAGAGCGCAGGCTCTTTTTCAAGGAGTGAGTGATTATTTCATCATCTCTGCAGTCTGGTCTGTGAGCAAGAGCCTGAACTATAAGACAAATGACCTCTGTTATTGTCTGTGACCATGGAAGAGATTTAACCCTTTCATTGAGGCAAAGACCACAGAACTGCCAGCTACTTGGGAGCTATCATTACAGAGGAGAGATCACACTTGGAGGCAGCTAGACTGGAGGTCAATTTCCAATGACATTTATATGAATCTGGTCAAGTTGCTTAATTTTTGAACCAATTTTCTCTCTCTCTCTTTAATTCATAGAAGTGTCAGGTATCTACTTCATTCTCTTATAAAATGCCTACACACAATAGGTACTCGATAATACAGTATATGATAGCTCCATCAGATCCTGGTGGGCTAAATCAGCCAGACATTGACAGAAACAAGCAACCATTCCCAAATGGTAGTGTGAATTTTTAAGAGGATGTTTGAGCTTCATTCAAGAAAGGCCTTACTTCCCTTGGTTGTTTTTAAAGGTCTGTCTTGTATATTCTTTGGCAAAAAAGAATTCAAAGCGTGCTCAGAAATGGTAGAGATAAGAAGAAAAATGGAGCCAGGGAGTGAAAGGGAGACACTCTTCAGGAATTGATGGGCTCACTGACAATGAGAATCTGTTTGTGGGTTACAATTAGAGGGAGGAGAGGATGATTGAGTGCCTGTGAAGGGGAGACAGCAAAGGAAAGCCAGGGAGGATAGGGACAATTCTTTGTAGGCGTCAGCATGGGTTAGGATGTATTATGGCTCTTAGTAGTCTTAGCAGTGACTATCTGATTATGAGGGAAGGACAGTGTGGGAGAAGATGAGTGATTCATTGTAAGTAAGAGAAGATAGTGTTTGATGTAGAGAGGATCAGAGAGACAAAGATGTAATACTGAGTTTCTAATTCAAAGAGACCATGTTATAGAAATCCCTAGTAAAGCTTCCCTTCCTTTCTTTTTAGAAAACAGAATGAGCTCGCAGTGATTCCTCTAGAAAGAGGGAATCACAGAGAGGACAAAGGTATGCTGAACCCAAACCTGTAAATTCTATACTTTTTTTTTTTTAAATATAAAACTAACTTGTCTATTCAACGTCTGGGACCAACCCGATACCTTCATCAATTCTTATGTCAGATGATCTGATAACAAATTTGACAAAAAGTAAATTTTAATAAAGCTGTGTAGTAGTTACGGTGCTGTTCAATAAATTATTCTCTGGACTTTTCTAAAAGTTTGAGCTATTTCAGATGTTTTTAAATATAAAGAAGAAAAGAAATGGTAAGTCTAAAAGACACACATGTTCTTGCAAGTTCAGATAATCCCACTGGGGAAGTGTTTAAGTAATTGATTTTGAGTAACTTTGGCTTGAAAGTGAAATCTTGCTGCTTTCCCAAGTAATCTGGGGACTGAATGGGAATGCAGACGGTGGGATGGAAAATTTTAAAGACTTCACCCAAAATGCTCTATTCTTTTATTTCACCTTGTTGACTTGAACAAAATAAATCTCCATGCCTGTAATTCCAAGAAGCATCTGTTTCTTGTGGATATACAAGGTCTAAAAATGTAGAGCATATGTTTGAGTTGCACCAAGAAATATGCCCACATGAACTCAGGTAAACCTCAGACCTATCTACCTCCAAGGGCTTATGCCTGTGAGTCTGCCTGTAAAGTGCTTAGGAAAGACCACGCTCATGCCAGATGTCATTAGTGTCGTAATTTCTACTCTATTGGATTTGGTTATGTTGTCCTTTCTCATTTTCATGAGGGAGTGAGGAAGAAAGAACTCATAGTTTGCTCTCAGTCAACACTGCTTTCTCAACCTCCAACCAAGATTTTCACTGCGTTTCAAGTAATTGTTTTGCTGCTTTGCAGACAGTATATAGCAGCTTGTTTACTGTAACTCATACCTTCTTTTCCTTAATAAGTGACTTCTTGGTTCCCCCATTTCTGCACCTCATAAGAGATGACTCATAGTCTCCACTGGCCACATCATCAAAAACTTGTAATCAAAACCATATTATTGCAATGTGAGTCTTCTGGGTTAGTTAACTTTCTCAGCTTTATGTATCCCATTGGATGTAATTCCTACCTAAGTAACCTACTCTCTGTACATGTAGAGCTAACTGTGCATTTACTCTGCATGACTGTAGTCATCTTCATTACACCAGTTATACTTTACATCCAGAAAAAAAACATACTCCCTTTCAATCCCTATGTTATGAAAGACTGTTTTATTTTTTTTCAGAGGAAGTTCTTATCTCCCTCAAACTATTGAATGATGTCTTCAGAGAAAACTTTAGAAATGTATTCTAGTAGAATCTTCTCTGATGTCAGATGGATACAGGATTCAATACAACTCAGTTGAAATACATTTTCCATGTTGTACATCTCAAGTTACTATCTGAGTTTTTAACGGTAGCCATCCTTCAAAATGTGGAACCACAGTAATAACACTGTTTATTTAATCTGTCCTGGGATTATTTAACAATTCCCAAAGTGGATTTTTAGGAATTCTTTTTTAAATTTTTTAATGTATTGATCCTTGATCTACTTAATGAACCATCTTTGAGAGAGATTCAGGGTGGAGGTGGGCATGTAGTTCTCCTTTTATTCTCTACTTCCCACTCCCAAATGAAGATTTTCCAGCTTTATGTTCCAATCAGAACTGAAATTTCCCCAAGAACGGAGGCTGATGACTTCACTTGTGCCACTTTATGGAAAGAAAAAAGTGCTTAGTGGAAATATTAGTCTATTGCTGTTGTAAAAAAAACAAATCACCATTTTAGTAGCTTAAAACAATACAAACTTAGTATCTTATTCTGTGGGTCAGAAGTCTGAGTGTCCTTGACTGATTTCTCTGCTCAAGTTCTCCCAAGGCCAAAATCAAGATGTTAGCTGGCTACTCTCTTACTAGGAGGTTCTGGGAAGAATCCACTTCCAAGATCATTCATATTGTTGGAAGAATTCAGTTGTAAGTGTTTGTAGTACTGAGGTCCCTATTTCCTAGCTGAATGTCAGGCAGGAGTCATTCTAGAGAACAGCCATACCCTTGGTTTATGGCCCCCTTCTTCCATCTTCAAAGTCAGCAACAGTGGATGGAGACCTTCTCATACTCAATCTCTGTGACCTCCCCAGAGCTCCATCTCTCCTGCTTTGGCTGAGGCTGAATCTCTCTGACCCCAGCACAAGAAAGCTCTTTGTCTGAAGGGCTCATATGATTGCTTACACCCACCTGGATAATCCAGGATAATCTCCCTATTTTAGGTCCATAACCTTAATTACACTGACGAAGTCCCTTTGGCCATGTAAGATACCATATTCCGAGGTTCCAGGTTTTAGGGAGTGGACATTTGGAAGGGGGTGTTATCTGCCCAACACATTGGGATAGTTTTCTCTTTCTGTGGGTAGTGTTGGCATCAGGATATGAGAACTTGGGAAAAATAGAATATTTTCTTTTGCTACTTTAGATGCCAAGAAAAACACCACCTAGGTAAACTCGTGACTCTGAAGGTCCTGGGGAAATTCTCATGATGACATTTTAAGACACAGAAGTTCAAACTTGTGATCTTTTGAAATCAAAATAATTTTCATAATGCCTTTCTTAATAATACCTCTTCATAAGATACCGTGTTAAGACATAGACATTTTCTGAGGTGTTAAGAGGGATTTGAATCAGGTGTGGGAGACCTTGGTAAATAACATATATTCTTTGTGTGAGGAGGTACTTTTTGATTCAAGAAAAGTCATTTTTCGGCACCAGATTTGGGACTGGAAGATGGTGGTATGTGTGTCTGAAGCTGAGATCTGAGAAAATTTGAACTGATATTGAAGATGATGGAAAGGAAACAGGAACACTGGTCAGTTCTCCCTCAATTCGTATCAAGTATCAAAAGATATGAGTGTGGCTTAGCTGAAGGATACAGCTGAGTGAACACCGGCCTGGTGTCCCTTGCATGGATGCATCCAGGGTGGAGATAATGAATAGCAGACCTGAGGCTCAGGCATTGGCCAGTTTTGAGGAGGAGTTTGGAACTAGGAGTTACTTGCCTTTTTTTTTTTTTCTTTAGGCAATATCCAACTGACTTTTACTGAACCTTAAAAACGATGGTGGGCAATGAGAATATTGATGGAAATGCATTCCCTTCATAATTCTCAACTTCAAACATTTCGATATCCTACCACCATCTCCTATTTATCAGGCTCACTCCCTCCAGTAGTCGGACTCCAATAAGAGCTCCTTGGCCTTTATCTTCCCCCAAACATCCCCTTCCCCCCATTAGTAGTTGGATGCATGTTCAGGGTCTACATCTTGACCTTCTTATTGTTCATACTTAGGTAACTCCCCTTTATCTACTCCTGTACTGCAGGACCTCAGACTTTTCTATCCGTGTTCACTATGGGCTTCCCATGGACATGGTCTATGGGAAATCCCATTAGGGAACAGAAGTAACGATTATGTAGAACCTACCATAACGCATGAATTGTTAACATACATTATGAAGCTTTGTTTAGTTTTAAAAATCCTCCTATAAGGCTATGAGAAAGGAATTTTTAATTTCCTCACGATGAAATTGAAATTCAGAGAGGATCAGTGTCTCGTTCAAAGGCACATACGTGTCAGATAGAACTGGTATGATTTGAACTCAGAAATGTAAATGGTATGAGACTGTCTGGCATCCTTTCACATAAGCTACGTCCAAGTAAACCACAAGCTCTAGCTAGGTAAAGGAGCATTAATGACATTGTCTGTCTCATGCATAATTGACTTTTTTGTTCACTGGGAACATCACAGCAGATCACTTCCTCCTTACTAATTAGCTCCTTAGACTTTGTTCTTTGAGGCCTTTCTAAGATTCTGAGTTCTTTGTCCCCATAAGTGCTAAGATACTGGTTCTAGTTGAGGTCTATTCCTGGACACTTTTGGAACACCAGGGGTTAATCCAGTCCTTCGCCAGCCTGCACACCTTCCTGCAGGGCAGTGAGCTTCTGTCCCCTCCCCCCACTAGGGCCCCCCTCCCCCCAGGAGAGAGACTCAGCAGCCTTGAGATTAACTGGGAGCTAAATGCAGGCAAGTAGCCAAACCAAAGTGATAAGCATCCTGGTTTTGATGGAATACTTAGAAATCATTTCAACTTTTCCAGACCTAATGCAGTTAAAGGATGCGGGGGTGGAGGTCTTGTGGGTCATACAAATAGCTTCACTCCAGCAACTCCTTTTAAGCTAAGATTAGAAAGAGTTGCCCTAATTGGGGGGAGGGGTCCCAGTCATATCCAACTGACTATGAAATGAGCTGTTTTTACTCTTAAACTTGGTATCTTGTATTGGTTTGTTTTGGTCCTTATACAAACTGGCTTATTTCTGTTAATCTATTAGAAGAGACCCCATTTCTCACAGAAAGGCTACGTGGGCACAGTCTTTCCTGGTTTACTGTATGATCTTTGGCTGCTTTGTTAGGATACCGTCTTACATTTGTCTGTACGTTTACGGACCGTGATAAGAAGTGAGGCTGACAGACTCCAGTCCATTTCCGCAGGTACGGAGGCTGAGGAGGAAACACTTTTGGAGAGGTCTTCATGACAAGAGTTTTCTGAGAAAGCTAAACTGATTGTGTCTTTTTTTTTTTTTTTAAGGATTATTAGCTTTGATTGCTGTTGTGGGTGGAATGAGACTTAGCTAATGATGTCTGAAGGTACAAGGCTACTAGAAATCTGTGAAGGAGATCTGGAAGAGGGTGGTGGACCCAAGCCCTCATTTAAAAATAATTACTCAAGTTTCAGCTATTACTTTGAGGAAAACTATGAAATTCTTCACACACAGGCAAAGTCCAGGCATGGCTGTGATCAAAGCAACACTAACAGTGCTTGGTATCCCCAGATTTCTACAGTGCCTAGTAGCACAGGCATTTCTAGGAGACTGGATAAGGCAGGGAGGAAGGCGGAAATGGTATTTGGCTTACATCCTAGTACAGCCACAAGGCTTGTTAAAGCATTGTAGCTGGTCAACTGTTTCTGTGATGGGCCTTCTAAGTATCTTCCCTGAGCATCCTGCATCCTCCCATCATTACCCAGCACTGGCGTCAACTATTTTAAATGTTGTCACTGGAGAAGGGAAGGCCTTTCAAGGTCTGTGTGTACTCACTGAGTTAGAAACAGAATTCAAGAGGAGCAGGGCATGTCCACAAAGTGCTTTAAACCTGAGCTCTTCTCACCACTCTGAAGTGGTTGCAGAATTCTGAGAATCCTTATATCTTACTAGCAGTTGGAAAGGCCCAGTAGGTGGATAAGTCAGGTTTCAAAGAAAATTCCATTATGAAATTTAACCAGGTGGCCCAATATTAGGCCAACAATTCACATGTGAGTGCCTGACGTCAGGTGCCTGGTTCAAACGTCAGAATGACTGCATAGAGTTACTCTCTTGAGTGGAAGAGTATCTGCTTTGGAAGCAGGCAGATTTTGGTTGGAAGTCTGGCCCTCTCCATCACTAGCTCTGGGACCTCAGTCAGATTACAAAACTTCTCTGAGTCTTAGTCTCATTATATATATGAGAGAATAATACACAGCTTGTAGGATTGTTTTAACATGTCTGGGTTTTTGTTTTCTGTTTAAAATGGAAGAATCATAGAGAATTGGGCCATGCAACGCGCTGGTACTTCCGCATCGCACAGCTCAAGTGACAGTAGCGAACGTAACTGGCCCATGAGTCTTCCTCCTATCTCACAGTCTTGCCCATTTTAGACCAGTCCCATGTGGGTCAGATCATTCCATCACTCCCACCTTCTTCTTGGCATGTATGTGTTTAGCTCCACAGTTAAGTTAGTTGTTCTACTTGAGTATATATCTCTTTAGTTCTTCTCTAATCTTTCATGTGATTGAGTTTCTTGCCTTTATGTTGGGAATTGCCTAGGGCTGGGAGCATGAGGCTTCTACAGAACTCAGAGTGCCCTTGGTCCTCAGTGTTGGTGACTGACAGAGCGATCCATGTGCTCTGGTCTGAATGTTTGTGTCCCACACCCCACCCCCCAAATTCATATGTTGAAATCCTAACCTCCAACATGGTGGTTTTAGGAGTTAGGGCCTTGGAGGTGCTTAGGTCATGAGGGTGGAGCCCTCATGAGTGGGACTAGTGCCCTTATAAAAGAGGTTCCAGAGAGATCCCTTGCCTCTTCCATCATGTGAGGATACGGTGAAAGCCAGCAGTCTGCCACTCAGAAGAAGACCTTCTCCAGAGCTCAACCTTGCTGGCACCCTGATCTTGAACTTCCAGTCTCCAGAACTGTGAGAAATAAATTTCTGTAGCTTATAAACTACCCAATCTATGGTATTTCTGTTACAGCATCCCAAATGGACCAAAGCACTGTATATTCTGCCCAGCCTAGATGCAGTTCACAATCCTCTCCCCAGAGAGGATTGGGCTGAGTACTAATATTGATCAGAGCTGCCATTTATGGAACACCTCCCAGAGCCAGACCTCTGTTTACTCCATCTCATGCCCAACAGTGGAAGATGCTTCACAGATAAGAAACCTGAGCTCTGCGAGATTTGTCTCACTCAGCTAAGGACAGAAGACTGGGGTTTGGCCCCTGTTTCTCTTGTCTCCAAACACCAGGCTCATTTGAATGTGCATCTTTTGATCCCTAGAACCCCTAACACGCCCTTTTTTCTCAAGTTGTCCAGATAAACCCTTGTTATTGGGGTAAAGCTCCAATGGATGAAATTGAAGCCAATTGTTAGGACAGCACAAAATCCCTCATAGTCCAATCCTGAACACCTTGTTACCCAGAGTATTGCAAAAGATACCCCTGAGAAGGATAGTGATTAATGCACAGAGGGTATATGTGTAATGACACCCAGTGGGTGCGGCTGGGAAATGCGGAGGAATAAGGTGTTTCCAGGAAAACTTCAGATCACTTACACATTATCAAATGATGGTTTTGTGTAAGAGTAGAATCTAACTGAGACACGAGAGTAACCGATTTTTGTAACAGATCTTTAAGCTCCCCAACGAGGGTCCCGTGTGTGTCAGGTCCACACAGACAGACATAGACGGCAGTGAGGCAAGGAAAGCAGACGGAATGACCATGCTCTATTCTCCATATGGATCAGTGAAATGCCTGAATCTAAAGCAGTGAGGTCTGAGGGAGGAGACAACCTGTGACCGAATCCCAGCCAGTCATTCTTTAGGTGGATGATCTTGACAGCGTTGCTTAAACGATCTGAGCCTCAGGGTTACTCATCTGTAAAATGGAACTAATAATAGCCACCACCTCCCTGAGTTATTATGAGTATTAAATGAGGTCCTATTTATAGAGCATGGTACATACTCTGCATGACTCAGGTGGTTCACCTCCCCTGCCCTTTATTCACATCCAGAGGCAAAAATGGACCGACCAAAGGCTCCGTGGAAAATGAATTGGAACCAAACTCAGGACGATTGGTATGATTTCCTTAAACATGCATACAGACAGATACTACACAGAGTGTATGACAGGATGGAGAGCTGAGAATCTGAATGAGATTTTGTCCAAGGATAACAAGCCCATTGTGAGCATGGATACAAAAAAATGTGACAAAGCTACATTGTTTACTTCGGAAAGTCACTTAGGGCTTAAGTGTCACCACTACGGTGATAACTTTGTCTTGGGTCGTGAAGATCTGTACATGTATCTGAGGGGTCGAATTTTCCCTAGCAATGTTGGAAAAAAGATGCACAAATAAACGTGTTTCTCTGTTGCAGGCTGCAGCCGTCTCTGTTCAACAGAGCAAGAATGGTAAGCTTTAAATCTATATGTATATTACAGCTATTTTTCAGGAATAAGTGGTGAGGCGTTGGGGCCCAAAGCTGGCCTGCCTGCCAGACCTAGATACTTCTCTCCACACCCGGCATTATAGCATTCTGCTTGAGTTAAAAATTTACATAACAGAAGAGGAAAACTAAAGCTTAGCCAAAAACAGCCCCCCAAATCGACCCCACCTCTGCTGCCATAAAGCAGATATAGCAACTGGGATTAAAATGTAACTTGAACCAAGAGAGTTTTTGCAAATAAGCTGAAAGCTGCCATTTAAGGTTTTTCAATGGCACCAACTGGATTAGATCTGCTCTGGAGACAGGCGTCTTTTGACAATCCCTGGGAACTGTGTCCGCTTACTGGAAGGCAGAGCTGATGCATGCAAAGTCAATTAAAAAGCTAAATGCGTAAAAAGACAGTGGCTTGACACGATTCATGCTAGGCATTTTCCAAACAACCCAGGCTTTATTTATCAGGGTTTTATGCAGAGAAGTGGAGCTCCAGTAGTGGTTTGAAACTGAAGTCTGAAAAAGCAAGAAATAAAAACAACCAAATTAATGCCTGACTGTAGAAGAAGAGAAATTCTATACCTGCTATAGATGTTTCTATGAATAATAATTCAGTCTTATGCAGGACTTCTTTTTTTTTTTTTAAATGAAGTACTTTATGTATTGACAATTGAGTGTGTGTGTGTTAAATTTAGGTGCTTACAATCTTACAACTTGTGTCATTTCTCACAAGATACATCCCTTTTTCACAAATGCCAGGCAAGTAATACCTTTGTTGTCGGGGGAAACAGTGATGTTTGAGTTGAAGTTTCTAGCCACGACACTGACGAGTTTTGTTTTTGAGGCTCTGACGCCTGCCTCTAGTCATCCATAGATTTAAGCCCGCAGACCATTTGTTCGCCAGTATTCCACACTTTTAGAGATTCCTCATAGGTAAAGCTTATTTAGCAGGAGCTGTAACATACTGCCCTTAAAAAGATGCCATTAGCTTTGTGGAAAGAAGAAAGTCTAGAATAAGTCAGTTATTTACTGAGTGCTTTTTAAGTATCACAGAGGTAGGCCACTGCTAGTTCATTTTCACATCTATTTCACAAATATCCTAGGGATAAACCATTACCTCTGTGTGACTAAGAACTTAAAATGATCTTAATTAGTTATTTTGCTTTCAAAGGATAATTTGGCAATGTTTTCGCTAGCATATTCAATTCATTTTTTAATTTATAATCTTCTACTTCTTACAATACTGCATATGCCATCTGAAGTAGATTGTAAAGTGTTTCTTATAAAATCTCATTCTCCATACTAAACTAAAATAAAACTTTGTAAACTGCAACATTACCTGAAACACTCCAATAAATCTTTTGGCTGATGTTTTATGATATTCCTGGTCATCTGTGATTTTCTGTAAATTAGTTCTCTTATCTCAGAGCCCACAGCTCACCTTTGTACCTCGAAGCCTAGAATGATGCAAAAGGCTCAGGAAGAAGATGATATTCTATTCAGTTCCGTTTCTCCTGAGTTAGAATCAGTTCACATTTTCTGGTTAGTTCTTTTCCTATCATTCAACGTGGTTAGCAAATCGGAGACTACACAGTCATGTGGACTATATTATTCGGAAAGCTTTTTAGAACTCCTTCAGCAGATCTAACTTCATATACCATTGGTCAAACGTGTGCCATATATTCATGTCTTAACCAATGTCTGGTAAAGAGAATGAGATCACCATGATTGGCTTAGACTGAGGTACTGTTACAGGGAAGGTGGACATTTGATCAGACTCAGAGTTCTTTCAACAAGGAGGAAGGGGCCAGATGTGTGTTGTATAAATGACCAACAGTGTCTGCTACAGGTTGCATATGACCTGCCCGGGTCTGGCCAATCAATATCTAATATTCAGGGATATGTATAAGTTCCTTCAGGGTCTGGAGATGCCGTAAAAATGTGCTCAGATTTCTGGGACCGGAAGTGGCCATTCTACTCTGTTAGGCAGGAACCTGAAAGGACCTAAGTTCTAAAGCTGCTGCCATCAACTTGCCTCAGGTGGTGCCTAAGACCAAATAACACTACAGGCTCCCCCTCACTGAGCACAGAATACGTATTAAGGCAGAGTTCTAAATGCTTTATGTGTCCTAACTCATTTAATCTTCATGATGCTCTATAAAGTATGTTCATACTGCTGCAGCTCTTATGCTGTGGTGGCTTTCTGAACCTGTACAGTGAAAGGAAGAACGGAGACAGAAACCAGGTCCTGATGCCATTATTTGAGCCCTAAACTTACTCATGCCTTCAGCGAGCACTTAGACTTTTCCATTACATGTGGCAATAAATATTCTTTCATTTGGGTAGGTTTTGGTTGATTTTTATGTCACTTGCAACTGCAAAAGTCCTAAATGACACAGAAACCACTAACACAAGCCTTTCAACATGAAGCTAAGAAAACTGAGATGCACAAAGTTTAATTCACTTGCTCCAAATAACACATCTAATTTGTGAGATGGGAATACAAGTTCCAGACTTCTAGTCAAATGTTCTTTCCCTCTAAAAATGATAACTGGTATTTAACATTGATCACTTCCTGTGGGCCACATATGTGGACATGCCATTACTTATTCCATCCTCAGCAAGCCCAAGAAGAAGGGATCATTAGTGTCTCCATTTAACAGATAAGTAATTTGAGACTAACCAGGATACAAAACTTGCCTATGGTTACACAGAATCCAAGTGGAAGAGCTGGGAATCAGACCCAGCTGTGTGACCTGAGAGTCTGAGAGCTTCCTAGGGGCTCTCCAGCTTCTGACTACACCACACTGCCCACTATTGGTCCCTACATTTTGGGCATAAAGCAATGACCTTGACATTGATTTCATGGGCTTGTCTGGAAGCATCCAGCCCTCTTTGGTCCTTTATTTGCATTTAGCAGATGGGCTTTACATTCTAACCTAATTTTATTTTTTTAATTTATTATAACCCCTCTAAAGGGTGCCTAATGTTGCATTCCTTGGATGCCTGGTGATAAGTGTTAATATAGTCTTTCCTGCAAGATTTTACTTAATTTTGACTCCTATTTTGCCAGAAACCAAACGTTTGACAAGATAGCTGGTGATACTGTTAGTCAGAACATATGGGCTTTAGTCTTAGTTTTCCCAATTAACACCATTTTGATTTTCAGTTGCTACTGAAGTACTAAGACCTCTGAATAATGTGAATAATACAATGGTCTTATCTACTTCAGAGTTGCTGTAAGGTTATTTGAAAGCCTCACAGTGAGTTAATGTAAGAGATTATATTTTACTGGAAAATTGTTTTTCTATTTTCAGTTTTTACATTGGCATGTAAAGAGATTAATGCCTTATAGTTGTTTATGTAATGCCTATGATTTGGGAAGTAGAGACAATTACATAAAAGAAAAAGGAAAAAAAACCCTTAATTTTTCCTAGTTTAATGAATTACTAGAGCTCAGGCTTAGCTGTAACCTTATTCATGCCAAATTGGTGCAAAGAGACTGAACATAATCATTTGACATTTCTCATTGGCACCAACTGGATTAAAGCAACTCATCCAGCCCTAGATATTTTTTTTTCCAGGATTGGGGTCTGCCTCTTTTAAACAAAACATGCAAATATAGAAAGTTTCAAATGACGGGGAGAAGCTAATTGGGAGATAATCAAAACATCGTTGATTAGCAACTCTGGAAGCTGTAGTTTCTCTTCATTCACAGAAGGAAAACCAGTACCAGCTGGCAAGTACCCTCCATTGGTGTCCTCACCAGACGCGGTGTCCTCGCCAGACATGGTGTCCCGGCAGAGACCCAACTGCGTAAATAACGGTAACGACAGCACAGTCTAGGGGCTCATAGTCATGAAAACCTTTTTAATAGCATCGTCATCGGCGTGCTCATTGTAGTCACATTTATCACCAGCCCATTCGTCATCATCATTACCCCAGTATTTCCACAGCAGTCCTTGCTAGTTTAGGAAGTGTTTTCCTATGGAATGCTTACCACAAACTTGCATGGTGAGTAATGTTATTATCCCTGGTTTCATGCAAAGAGGCAAGAATTTCTTGTTAAAAGACCTTAGCTCAAGCTCTGGCTCAGCTCAGTTCAGTACATGTGAATTAACCACCTCTTTGTAACAGGAACCATGCTTGGTGCTGGGACTTCTCTGACCTGAAAAGCAGCTCCTGTCCCCAGAGAGTCCATGAGCTGCCTCTCCTTCCTCTCACAAAGCTAATGGCTTTCGTGGTTAAACCAATGGTTTTCACCCTTGTGTCCCAGAACCTCAAGGTATTCACAGATGTAGAAATAGGGTCCTTCAGGTTACTGTCAATATTTCAAAATTATAAGCTTTACCCTGGAAATTGAACCTTAACTCTGGAAAAGACTGTCCAGGCTAACTCACATATGGAAAAGATTGCAGAGGCTAACTCACATGTGAAATCAACTTTTCTGAAGTCTGATTTTGCAGGGAGAACTTCTATTTGGCCAGAATAAAGAGCACTTCACGTATCACAGGGCATAAGTTCGGAGTTCCCTTTAACATGCCTGTCTGATCTTTTGCTGCTGTTCCATCCAGCTCATTGCATCCATAGTGCTAAGATTCCCCAGGCAGCGTTTTCCCAAACTGCCCCAAATCTTGGTGGTGTCATAAGTCTGCTTGCCGCAAACACACACCAGCTACGTCATTCTCGATTTTGTTTTCAATTCCAACACAAACGTGTTTACAGAGCTGAACACTGGCTCTTCAGAGCCTGCCAGGGATTTCTATTTAGGGAACATGAGAGGCTTCTGTAAACTGAAGAGTTAGTGAAAAAATTTCCTGGGAAGTCCACAAATACCCATTCTACAATGTCTCTTTAAGTGAGCAGTATTTTATTTGCAGAAATCTATAGTGTGATTGGTGGAGTACGGGGTGGGGATGGAATGGAGCATTTGGTCCAGGTTAAAAGAGCGGGACCGACTCAAGTACATCTGTGACTCTGGGGCGGAAAAAGTCCCCACTGCACCCCAGGTCCTAGCCCCTACTACAAACCTGGGTGAGCTCCAGCCATAGCACATGTGGTGGTCAAAAGAGATCACCTGCCCTTCCCCTGGGTTCCACGGCATGTCTTAACACTTAGTCACAGAGGTGAAGGATCCAGGTCCTGTGGACTCAAATTCCTTGCTCATTGGAGTAAAAAATTATTTCAGCCACAATTAAGTAAATTCCTTGTCAACTCTTAGTTAGTGGTTCACATAACTTGCAGTACAATGCACAGCAGAAAAAGAGATTCATCCCGAGGGTGGCCTCATCCCACAAATCCCAGGGTACTTATAACAGTTAATATAAGGCAGTGACAGCAAAGCTGGCTCACAAAGAACCCCACAAGGGGCTTTCTTCACTGCCTAGGCTGGTGGCCTGCGGGAGC